>NC_083570.1:105281962-105581962 GCF_027579695.1 Neoarius graeffei
GGTGTCGCGATTCTGCCACTTACCTTCCCCGACTCCGCCCTCCTGTCACAGAGCGGCGCTTGACCACGCCCCCGCTGCCACATTGATACATTTCACCGTAGGTGGACTGGCTCAACTGTCAGGTTGAGGAAAAGGGGGTTAATGGTCACATAGGCCACTCTTGCTCAGAATTATGATTATTGTTGTTGTTCTTATGCAATTAGTGTTCATAATGAATTATATATGACTATTTAACAATATCAAGTGTATAACCATTTTAAGTGTACAAACATTCACGAAAAATATTTTTAAAGTTTCTGTCATGTGGTGCCCCCCCCCACTGGCTGTGAGTGATTAGTGCCCCTGGGCACTGTGCCGCAGGCCCATATAGTTAATCCGGCCTTGTTTGGACACATGGCACTGACACAGAACCCAAATGGTTCTTTATCACGTCTCACGGTGTTGTCTCGAGTCTTCCAGCGTTTTCTATAAACAAAGCTGTTTTATCACCGCACATCACTGTGACGAGGAGGAGGAGGCTAACTGGCTATAGAGCTGCCATTTAACCTCCATTTTAACTCCGAGACCTTGTTAAGACTCGACATCACTCCTCCGAGAGAAACACTCACTGCTGTAGACGCAGCGCCACACAAAGTATTGGCACCCCCTCTTCACTGTCCATCCACAGGAGCATCACCTGAGGAGATACGTATGATATGGATCCTAGTTCAGTTTTAGTGCAACACTGACATGGACGTGTGTGTGTGTGTGTGTGTGTGTGTGTGGTGATGATGGATGAACTATAGTAACCTTGGTTATATATAAAAGCAGTCTGACAAAACAAAGGGAATTTGATGTCGCAAGCAACTGTCAGAGCAACACACTCTTCATCTGTGTGTGTGTGTGTGTTTGAGACGTCCATGCATCAGACTGAACATTGATGTGTTTAGTCAGCAGGATCGTGGGTAGCAGGACAGTGTGACACCCTGCAGGAGCAGCAAAAGCAGATTACCTGAGAGAGAGTGTTAGTACACACACACACACACACAAACACACTTTTTCCCCCTCTCTCCTGTTTTGTCTTTTATTCACTCCTTCTCTTTGTTACCCTGTGTGTGTGTGTAAATAGCTCTCTGTTGTCTCTCGCTCATTGTTTAACACATGGCTCCTCTGACTGTACGTAAGTGTGTGTTCTTTCAGCTGTACAGTCGTCGTCCTCCTGTGTGTAATCTGAGTGTGATGTGTCTCATCTCCTGTGTGTGTGTGTTGTTCATGCTGTTTCCATCATGCTCACTGCTCCATGGTATATCTAATGCCATGGAATTTTTTTTTGCACCCTTCTCCTGACTGATACCTTTCAACGATGAGATCCCTTTGATGCTTTGTAAGCTCTTTGTGAACCCTGGCTTTTGCTGGAGGATGCAACTGAGTAAATGTCTGAACTTTATTTGGGGTTAATCAGAGTCATTTTAATTGATGGCAGGTGTGAACCCAAAAAGACTGAATGCTGTATGTGGCAGCGGGGGCGTGGTCAAGCATCAGTCTGTGACCAGAGGGCGGAGTCAGGGAAGGTAAGTGGCAGAATCACTGCACCTGATGTCAATTAACCTGTGTTTGTGTGTCTTCCTCAGTGACCGTGCCCTATATAAGGAGGGAGAGAGCGGAGGAAGGGAGCTCTCTCCCCAACCAGACGACTGATGGGTGTGTGCATGTCTGAGTGTCTGGGAGAGTGTGTACGAACAGTGTTTGTTAGGTTTATATAAGTATTATTCTTGACCAAGGAGGCAGTAATTTATTAAAATGGTGACAAAATTAAGGATTAATTTCTGTTCAGTTAAAATGACCTTCTGTCTCGGCTGGACATTGTTTGGGAACATTTTGTTTATTTTGATATGAGATGTTTTTCATATGACTGTCTTTGTTTAGGTTTGTTCTTATTTTTTGTTTACTTTCTTATAACATATCTTTGTTGAAAAATTCCATATGTACGTAAGCAATGACCTTTAAAATCTGTTTGTACCTTGCTATCATGTCATATGATCAGAAATATGTTATTATGTTATGATTTACACACACACTGATGGAGATTATTTGAACTGCCCCAAGATCAAGCTGCTGCACGCAAGTCAAACACACACACATACATCTGAACATTCCATTAGAACAGTGATGTAATTAAGATGTGACACACACACACACACACACACACACACACACACACACATAGACACAGATATCAAAATGATGTCACTTACTCACACCCTCCCATAGACACACACACACACACACACACACACACACACACACCCCTCTCTGAGGTCACATACAAACACACACACACATTCGACAGACACAATAGCCGTTTAGGGAGATTATAATTTGTTATAAAAGGTGTTTGTAAGATTTTATCTTTGGTGAGAATACTGTAAATAAACAGCAGTGAAACTGATCTCTGGTTCTCTGTTTTTTTGCGGTGTTCCGTACCAGATGTCTGGGTGGTACGAGGGCGGGGGTCCCGAGAAGTTGACCGATTGACCGTTTCCAACTGGGTGGACCCTAACAGTGTTACAATAAAGAGTTTTGGAAACTCAGTTCTGGCCTGCCGTACTTCTGTGCTCCACCCACCCGCTCAAAGTTTTACAGTGGTGCCGAAACCTGGGACGGAGCACAGAGGAGAACAGCCCCATGGAGTCCTCCCCCTTTGCAGACCTGATCCACGCCCTCGCCATGGCCCAACAGAGCCAGCACCAGGCGCTGGTCGCCCTCCGAAAGGAGCAAGAGCAAAGGTTTGAGGCCCTGGTGCTGGCACAACAGGAAGATCGTCAGGTGTTCCGGCACCTCCTCAGGTCAGCGGGGTCCACCACCACCGTGGGCCCTCCCCACCTCACCCTAACGAAGATGGGCCTGCACGACGACCCCAAGGCCTTCCTCGCACTATTCGAACAAGCAGCAGAGGCCTGGGGCTGGCCAGTGGAACAGCGCGTGGCACGCCTCCTTCCCCTGCTGATGGGAGAGGCGCAGCTGGCCGCGCTCCAGCTCCCCGCCGACAGCTGGCTGGTCTATGCAGACCTGCACCGGGCCGTCCTCTAGCGTGTGGGGCGCACCCCAGAACAACAAAGCCGGCACTTCCGCGCTCTATGCCTAGAGGAGTTCGGCCGGCCGTTCGCGTTTGGCCAGCAACTCTGGGACGCCTGCCGGCAGTGGCTGAGGTCTGACAACCACAACGCCGAGGGAATCGTCAATTTGGTGGCACTGGAGCAGTTCATCGCCCGACTTCCCGAAGGGACCGCGGAGTGGGTCCAGTGCCATCACTCAGCGTTGCTGGATCAGGCCATCGAGTTGGTGGAGGATCATTTGGCAGCTGTTCCCACAGCAGGATCGCAGATCTCCTCTTCTCCTCTCTCTCTTTCCCCCTCCCCTTCTGTGTCTTGTCCTTGCCCCATTCCCCCACCGTGGAGGCAGGGGCCAGCTCTACCCCAGCCAGCCTGCCACACCTACGGTGCCCTCCCGTTTCCCGTTTCTGTGTCTGTCTCTCTCCCCCCTCAGGTGAGTAAGCCCCAGAGCGCCGGTGCAGAGAGAGAGCCCGGGCCAGTTTGCTGGCGCTGTGGGGAGCCGGGGTACCTCCAGCATCAGTGCTCGGTAATGGAGGTGGGCGTGGTGGTCCGGATCCCCGATGCACCAGGAACCGCCCTCGATTGGGCTGGAGCGTATCGCATACCGGTGAGTGTCCAAAGGGATACGTATCAGGCTTTGGTGGACTCTGGCTGTAATCAGACCTCCATCCACCAAAGTCTGGTGCAAGACGAGGCATTGGGGAAAGCACAATTGGTGAAGGTGTTGTGTGTGCACGTGGATGTTCACAACTACCCTTTAGTGTCAGTCCATGTTCTCTTTTGAGGAGAAAATTTTAATGTAAAGGTGGCAGTTAATCCTTGCCTTACCCACTCAATAATTTTGGGGACCGATTGGCCGGGATTTTGGGAATTAATGACTCATTTAGTGAAGAGTGGGTCCTGCTGTAGTTCAGCAGGGGGAGGTCCCGGTGTGGCATTGGCAGAAGCAGCTCTCACAGAGCCGTCTACATCATCACCGCATCAGAGTGAGGAGCCACAGACTCCTCCTCCTTCTCTCAGGGAATCCCTCATGGATTTCCTGTTAGAACAGTCACAAGACAAGACTCTGTGGCATGCGTTTGACCAAGTGAGAGTAATCGATGGTCAAACGCTCCAGCCAAACGCCACCCCGTCCTTCCCCTATTTCTCCATTATGAGGGATAGGTTATACCAAGTGACGCAGGACATTCAGACTAAGGAGACGATCTCACAACTTTTGATTCCAAAGAGCCGCCGGGAATTGGTATTCCAGGTGGCTCGCTTTAATCCCATGGCTGGACACTTGGGGCAGGATAAGACACTAGCCCGAATAATGGCCCGGTTCTATTGGCCAGGGATTCACGGCGATGTCCATAGGTGGTGTACGGCATGCCGCGAATTCCAGTTAGTAAATCCAGCGGCAATTCCAAAAGCGCCTTTGCGCCCTCTCCCATTAATCGAGACCCCGTTCGAAAGAATTGGGATGGATCTCATCGGGCCATTAGATCGGTCAACACGAGGGTATCGCTTTATTTTAGTTCTGGTGGACTATGCAATGTGATACCTGGAAGCAGTGCCTCTTCGCAATATCTCAGCACATAGTATTGCGGAAGCGCTCTTCCAAGTCATATCCCGAGTTGGAATCCCCAAAGAGATTCTGACTGATCAAGGCACTTCATTTATGTCACGCACACTGCACGAACTGTATGGGTTACTGGGAATTAAGCTGATCCGCACCAGCATTTATCATCCACAAATGGACGGTTTAGTCGAACGGTTCAATCGCACACTCAAGAATATAATTAAAAAGTTTGTATGCGAGGACGCACGCAATTGGGATAAATGGCTTGAACCTCTGTTATTCGCAGTGCAAGAGGTCCCACAAGCCTCCATGGGGTTCTCCCCATTTGAATTATTATATGGGCATAAGCCACGCGGCATCCTAGATGTTCTGCAGGAAAATTGGGAGGAGGGACCTTCCCTGAGCAAAAATGAACTTCAATATGTTATTGACCTGCGCGCAAAACTCCACACACTCACACACCTAACCCAGGAGAATTTGCGTCAGGCCCAAGAACGGCAAACCCACCTGTACGACAGGGGTACGTGCCTTAGGGAGTTCGCACCGGGAGATAAAGTACTCGTACTGTTGCCCATGTCGAGCTCCAAATTGGTCGCCAAGTGGCAAGGACCCTTTGAGGTCACACGGCGAGTCGGGGACGTTGACTATGAGGTGAGGTGAACGGACAGGGGTGGGGCGCTACAGATTTACCACCTCAATCTGCTCAAACTCTGGAACGAGGAGGTCCCCGTGGTGTTGGTGTCGTTGGTTCCGGAGAAGGCAGAGCTGGGTCCGGAGGTTCAAAAAGGAACATTGACATCACTTACCTCTCCAGTCCCCTGTGGAGACCACCTCTCCCCGACCCAACTCACAGAGGTTGCCCAGTTGCAGACTGAATTTTCAGATGTGTTCTTGCCCCTGCCCGGCTGCACCCGCCTCATAGAACACCACATTGAGATGCCCCCGGGGGTGGTAGTGCGCAGCTGCCCTTACAGGCTACCCGAACACAAGAAAAAGGTGGTTCGGGAAGAACTCGAGGCCATGCTCAAAATGGGCATCGTCGAGGAGTCCCACAGTGACTGGAGCAGCCTGGTGGTCTTGGTTCCCAAGGCCGACGGGTCGGTCCAGTTCTGTGTGGACTATAGAAAAGTCAATGCGGTGTCTAAATTCAATGCGTACCCAATGCCTCATATTGATGAGTTGCTGGATTGACTAGGCATGGCTCACTTTTATTCGACACTGGATTTGACAAAGGGTTATTGGCAGATCCCCTTGACTCCACTATCCCGAGAAAAAAATGACCTTTTCCACACTGTTTGGCTTACACCAATTTGTCACACTTCCTTTTGGGCTGTTTGGGGCACCCACTACATTCCAGCAGCTTATGGACAGGGTCCTCCGCCCCCACACCACCTATGCGGCCGCATACTTAGACAACATCATAATCTATAGTGGTATTCTGTATTCAGTCAAATATTTTTATTGAATGAAGTCTTTTTCTTTACAGGAACATCATTAACAGATACAGTATGTAAGGACTGTTCTGAGGAGACATATTCAAATGGTTCTTTTATGCATTGTGAACCATATACAAAGTGAGTATAATATGATTTTCACCTCTTCTGTATTGTGAAGTCGATTTATAAATGCAGTGTAAATTATTTCTCTCCTTTACAGTTGTGAGTCTTTGGGGCAGATAACAATCACACCAGGAACACAGTCGAGTGATGCAGTGTGCAGCCATAAACCGTCTCATTTGGGTCTCCTCTTTGGGAGTTGTTTGTTGTTGCTGTTTGTCATAAATGTTTTATTATGGAAGAAAAATTTAACATGCTGTAGACACCTTTTCACCAAGTAGAAACAGTTTAACAAGGTCAGTGAGTCAGCCTATAGGGATGAGGTCCAGCATCTGATCACGTGGTATGAAAATAACAACCTGGTGCTTAACACACAAAAGACCAAAGAGATCATCGTGGACTTCAGGTGGGTAAGGAGCCATAAGTAGTGTCTCAAGGACTGCATTGTAAGTAGCTGATAAGTGGTATCTCAGACCACCTCCTCTGTTTTGGAATGACCATCACCGAACAGAGGAGGTGGTCTGAGACACCACTTATCAGCTACTTACAATGCAGTCCTTGGCACACTTCCCAGAAAACTGAATCCGCATCCACACCAAGACTCAGCTGATTTCAATGACTCACATGATGGCAGAGAGAGCCAACGACCCACAGATCACCCAAACAACCCTCTAGGCTGCTAACACTGTTCACACCCGGCCTCCAGTGACCCTAACACCTACAGGATGACTGAGAGGGTCAACAACCCATGTGAGCTCAACAACTCTCCTTAGTTTTGTTTTTGGTCCACTAGAGGATAAAGACCTGGAACTCCCCACTAATCAGACAGAACTAAAGAAGGCTTTCGGATGAGAGGTGAAATGTCTTCAAGGATTTCAAGCAAATCCAGTTGTCTTCTTTAGCACCTACGGCTTGGGCAGGGCAAATAACATCAAGGATGCCACCCACCTTAACCATGCACTTTTCTCCCTTCTCCAAACTGGCAGATGTTACCAAAGCCTCCACTCCTGCACCAGCAGGCTCAGGAGGAGCTTCTTCCCTGAGGCAGTAACCATGTTGAATTGCACACCACCACTCTGCTAACATCACTGCACTCATCCTGCACTGGGGTGGGTTTCCCAAAAGCCTCTTAGGCCCTGTCCACACGGCAATGGATTCAGGTGAATCCGATAAAATTGTTTATCGTTTCGGCCTGGCGTCCACACGGCACTGGCGTTTTGGGTGCCCCAAAATGAAATCTTTTGAGAACAGGTTCCAGAGTGGAAAGATCTGGCAACGGCGCCATTGCGAAGTCGTCTGGATGAGTAGAACGGATTTGTTTACGATGACGTCACAACCACATGTGCTTCACGCCGGGTAGAAGTGTAACGAACTCGATGCGAGTTGTCAACAAATCCTATAACTTGGTCCATGAAACGCGCTTACAAAATATTTTCACTGTGAATATTTATTGTGTAATGGTGCAAAGTGAGAGAGAGAATAGCCCTTACGGCAGAGTCAATCCCACCAGCAAAAATAGGGAAAAAAAGGAGCGATCTCACCTCTTCAGATGTTGGTTTAAGTCCTACAATACATTCCTCAAAAACGGCGTAGAACAACAAATTAATCCATCAACGTGTAGCATTCAATTTATTCCGGACCATTAAAGACGCCGCCTTCCGCGTAGAATCATACGTCATCCTCGCCGCCATATTGGATGGGTCAAAGCGGAGAATAAAGATGCCTCATTCATGTGCTGCGTTTAACTGTACCAACAGGTTTGCCGTCCAAACGAGATCACATGGGATTACCTTTCACAGGTGAGACTGGAAAAATACTTTTCATTGTATTTGGTCATTATAATGTAATTTTACGAACAGATTTTTCTGACTTTGTGGCTAATATGAAGTCTCGCGCATAATAGGAGAAACCGTTTAACGATGATCTTTGTGCAAAAATGCTTTTGAGAAACTAAGCATAGTTCAGTTAACATTTCAAAACAGACACACCTAGCCTGCAGCAAAGTATCTGGCCTGAGACCAAAATCAGTGTTCATTCCTGCAAGGTAAGTGTCATCTTTATTACAGGAAGTGAAAGATGATTAGATGTATTCACATTCGCGTTTCGCATTACAAGCACAGCTGATTGTCTGATCCTGACATTTATTAGCTATTTATTTATTTATTTATTTATTTTTATTCATGGATGATCATTGCTATCTAGGAGATCTTAGTTTGTAGAAACAGAATCCTGGTCATTTTTTCATCAGATTAATTATCAGTCACAAGCATACACACACGCTTCATATCCAGACCATTGTCTTTGAAAAAAGCTGAAATTTTCTCAAACAGTATCTCGCCAGTTGTGCGCCCTTCTAGCGGCAGTAGACCAAGCAGTTCCTCTTGGAAGCAATTCCCATCAAAAAAACGGACATATATGCACAACTGTGCGGTATCCGTTTTGTCTGTGGACTCATCTACAGCTATAGACAATACCTCAGCTTTCCTCAGGTCTTCCAATAGTGTTTCAAACACATCTGTGGCAAGAATTTCCACCCTTCGAATATTTGAGGTGTCTGACATGGGTACATTTTTAATAGCTGATGTCACACTCGTTTTAATTTTGTCGTCATTTATTACTTCATCCACTATGGCCAGCATGCAGTCTTTGACAGTTTCTGAGTCTGTAAATGGTCTTTTCTTTTTGGCCAAGATCCAGGAGACTCGAAGGGAAGCTGCTGTAGCTCTCTCTTGGGCTGTGCATGACTGGACCATGGTAGTACAGCTCCGGTTGTACGATGCAACCAAACTCTGCACTTTTGCTGCCCTCTTCTGGGATCCCTCGGGAAAGTTTGCGCGGAAAGTCAGGTGTTTCTCAACGTGGTGCCTCCGCACACTGTAATCTTTCAGAACTGCTACACACTCATTACAAATTAAATACATCCATTTGGCATTTAAACTTGGTGGTAATATAAATAGATATTTATCAGTCCAGGCGGGGTTAAACCTACGGTTTTCATTTTCAATTGTACGTTTCTGCTTTGAGAAAGACATGTTGTTTGCTTCTACTGGCGACTACTACCATTTCTGTCAACAAAAACGCACTGACTTATGGGTTGAGTGTTGCTAGGATATGCGGAGTGTTGCATTCATGGTCTGTACTACTGTAGGAATTTTTAAAGGCTCCCGAAATGTTGTTTTTTTTTTTAATATGCGGCTTTCACTCTGCCTTTCTGGTGGGACCACGGGCTCGGCCACTCAGAGGTTGCCTCTGGGCCGCATGTGGCCCGCGGGCTGCCATTTGAATAGCCCTGCTGTATGTTGTATATATTTTGTTCTTATTAGGACTGAGTTTCGCAAGAGTACAGGGGTGGGTGTCCCAAAAGCCTCTTAATGCTCAGAGCATCTTAACGAGGAGAAATTCATTCTCGAGCTAGTTGACATTCAGTCCTCCATAACCATGGCACAGGAGCTTCGCACTCACAGGCCTGCAAAGTTTTGGACCGATGTCAACGTCCATCAGTTCCCTAATGTTAGGAGAGTAGCAGTTATCATGCTCAGTATGTTTGGATCAACATACACCTGTGAATCAAGTTTTTCACGCATGAACTCAATAAAAAGCAGCTCTTGCTGCTCTCTGACTGATAGCACTCTTCACCAATGCCTTCGGATTGCATTAACATCATATGAGCCAAAAGTCAATGCTCTTGTTCAGAACAAAAAATGTCACTTCTCCCACTAAGAAGGTAATCAGATTATAGATATAGCTTACATATAGAGACAATAGTAATCACCAAATTAATTTAATTTAATTTGGTCATAATGTTATGGCTGATCGGTGTATGTGGGATGTGTAACAAAGCCATGCTTAATCACACGTGTTCCCTCAGTGTGCAGTAGTAGATGTTGTATTCATGTGTTATTTACTGTTAGTTACTGTTATCACTTGTTGTGGTTTATGCACTGATAGCTTTGATAGAATTGATGGTTCCTTTTAATTCTGTTACATGCACTTTGTGATGTGCCTGGGTCATATATGACCAAAATATTTATTTTGTTTAAAAATGGATACTGGTGTTATTTGTAATACTTTGCACTATTTAATTATATGTACCTTGACATGTTCCTGGGTAAGATGTGAGCACATTTTTTATTTTATTCCAAAAGGGAAACAAACGTTACTGTTAATGTGCACTAGTTTGCTTTTATGCACTTTGAGGTATGACCAAAATGTTTATTTTTTTATTTCAAAAGTGGAAAAAAGGGTTGCTACTGCCAAAGATTTTGCTTAGTTATAGCTGTTTTATTTTTGTATGTACTTTTGATGTCCCTGTTAGATGTGACCACATTTAAGAAGGAAACAATGAATAAATATTACTTGGTTTTAAATACATTCATTTGTGTTATTACCTGCTGCTTACTGGCTGCCAAGAATATCTGGCCCAGCTCAATATCTTGGTTTGAAAATTTGGCCCAACTAAATGTGTAATTGAATAGTCCTGTAATAGGCTATCAGGACCATTGATTTGGCATAGCATGGATGGAAGCTTGTCAGCCCTGTGATGATCTGGCGACTTGTCCAAGGTGTACTCCACCTCTCGCCCATAGTCAGCTGGGATAGGCTCCAGCTTGCCTGCAACCCTGCACAGGATAATTGGTTATGGATGGATGGATGGATGGATGGATGGATGGATGGATGGATGGATGGATGGATGGATGGATGGATGGATGGATGGATGGATGGAAGGAAGGAACTGGTCAGAAACATGGCTGCAATATGAGTGTTTCTGTGAATACTGAGAAAGTTGTGTCCCAGAGCCATCTCTAGGCCTGTGTAATGTCAAGTCAAAGTCCCTCTCACACCAGCATCTGCCCAGTTCTCCCCATGTCTGCATGGGTTTCCTCCGGGTGCTCTAGTTTCCCCCACAGTTCAAAGACGTGATTAGGTTAACATGAGGCAGCCTTGGGCTGAAGTGCCCATGAATAAGGCACCTAACCCCCAACTGCTCCCCGGGTGCTGCGGCATGGCTGCCCACTGCTCTGAGTATGTGTGTGTGCTCATTGCTCACTTGTGTGTGTGCATGTGTGTGTTCCTTGCTTCAGATGGGTTAAATGCAGAGGATGAATTTCACTGTGCTTGACTGTGCATGTGACAAATAAAGGCTTCTTCTGCTTCTGCTTCTTCTTCTTCTTCTTCTTCTTCTTCTTCTTCTGCTTTCACTTGGGATGTGGTACTATCATTTGTCAGTATTTATACCAAAACCCAACATACATCATTTTTACCAAATTTGCCACTCAAATTTCTCAGTATTCACAGAAACACTTATGAATATATAAATAAGGAATAAAACACTTAGAGGCATGCTGTTATAATGAATTATTACATGACTTTGTTGAATACTTGATTCTGATTGGTCAATTGTGGCATGTTTTTGCGTTTCAGGGATTTATACTGAAATATGACGAGGTGGGTCAATGTTCCTGACTCTCCTCATTCAGGTCTGCTGATTTTTTTTTAAATGGGAGTCCCTCTCTCCTTCCTTAACCCCATCATTAAATATCCAGATCGTAAACCTGTAGTGTTTGCATACACGGAAGTGCCAAGCATGATTTACTGTCAATGCATTTGATACCAACCATGAACTAGTTTTTGAGTTCCTTATAAAAACCTATTCAACTTACTTGAAATGATCTTTAACATCCACATTGCTTGGTCTGTGGAAGACTGCTGCTTGAAAGACAGATATTTTTCAGTTCCTTTCCTCCAACTAACCACAAAATATTACAAAATTAACCTCTTGAGGCCTCGGGTGCTGGGAGGTGTGGCTCACCGTGACAGCTGTACCCAAAATTAATCAAAAATAGTTCCACAATTCTCAGGTCAATATCCATAATCTTAGTCGATATGGATATCTACTGTACGACCTCAGAAAATATATTTCCAGCGTCAGTAATCTTGTGACTGTTACTGTGCCTGAGTAAATTATAATAAACCAAAGGAGAAATGTCCAATTTTTATCCTCACTGAAAGTTTATTCTAGATTACAGTGAAAGGACGGAACCTTATGACCAAAAGATTTGTTGCTGTTAAAACTATCCCAGTCAATGATGCCATGATACAATGGTCCTTTGCACAAAGATACCACTTTTTCATTCCGCAACTCCTTGACTACAACTGGACCAAAAAACAGAGAAATACCACAAAGTACATAGATACTACAAAAGTTTTATTAAGTATAGAACTTACGAAACAAAACATCATTTTTTAAAACTGTTTTTACAAGAAGTCAATGATAGTAGCATTCTCTTGGACCTGGTACCAGGTCTGTTGGGTTTAAGAAATTAGGATCATCTTAATGAGGAGAAAGAATAAGAGAGAGTGTTCATTGTGATGCTCACTCTAATTAAGGTCTATTTAATGATGATCTTTGTGTCACCATGTTTTTGGGAACCTCAGCCCATTGCGGTTATAACCCCAATTCCACAAAATTTGGGATGCTGTGTAAATTGTAAATAAAAACAGAATGTGAAGATTTGCAAATCATGGAAACCTAATATTTCATTGAAAATAGTACAAAGACAACATATCAAATGTTGAAACTGAGAAATTTTATTGTTTTTTGAAAAAATATATTCTCATTTTAGCCCTGTGATGACCTGGCGACTTGTCCAGGGTGTACCCCGCCTTTCGCCCGTAGTCAGCTGGGATAGGCTCCAGCTTGCCTGCGACCCTGTAGAAGGATAAAGCGGCTAGAGATAATGAGAATGATGGGATGAGATATTCTCATTTTAAATTTGATGTCAGCAACACATTTCAGAAAAGTTGGGACAGGGGCATGTTTACCACTGTGCTGCATCACCTCTACTTTTAACAACACACTGTCAACATTTGGGAACTGAGACCGGTTGCTGTAGTTTTGACAGTGAAATATCCCATTCTTGCCTGATATACAATTTCAGTAGCTCAACAGTTCGGGGTCTCCTTTGTCATATTTTGCATTTCATAATGCACCAGATGTTTTCAAAGGGAAATGGGTCTGGACTGCAGCAGGTCAGTTTAACACCTGGACTCTTTTACAGCAGCACCATGTAATTGTAATGCATGCAGAATGCGGTTTGTCATTGTCTCACTGAAATAAGCAAGGCCTTCCCTGAAAAAGACATCATCTGGATGGCAGCATGTTGTTCCAAAACCTGTATACCCGTATATCATTCAGCTTTAATGATGCCTTCCCATGTCATGCTACCCATGTCATGTGCACTAATGCACCCTCATACCATCACATGCTGGCTTTTGAACTGTGCACTGATAACAAGCCGGATAGTCCTTCTCCTCTTTAGCATGGAGGACGTGGTGTCCATAATTTCTAAAAAGAATTTTTACTTTTGATTCATCAGACCTTGGGAAAATTTTCCACTTTGCCACAGTCCATCGTAAAAGAGCTCAGGCCCAGAGAAGGTGGTGGTGTTTCTGGATATTGTTTCTTTCAGAATCAGAATCAGAATTACTTTATTCCCAGAGGGAAATTCAAATTTGCTACAAAGCTCCTGAATCAGAGAAGAAGTAAACGTCTGAAAATAGAAGATGAAATAATCTAAAAAAAGAATAAAAATAAAATAAGTTCAAATAAAAGCAAAATGAAGTGATTCTATATACATGATTCCTATATACATACATTGCACCTGAGTTAAGTATACACAGTATACATGGTAAGACAGTGTTTCACAGTTATACAGTGGCATTGTACAACTTGACTGCAACAGGTAGGAATGATTGCCTGTGTCTCTCAGTTGTGCAGTGTGGAAGAATTAGCTGTTTACTGAACGTGCTCCTGTGGCTGATCAGCTCCTCATGTAGAGGGTGGGAAGGACCATCTAAGATTTTCTTGATTTTGGACAGTGTCCTCTTCTCCAACACCACTGTCAGAGAGTCCAATTCCTCGCCTACAACATGGCCAACCTTCCTGATGATCTTATTGAGTCTGTTAGTGTCCTTCACCCTCAAGTCGCTGCCCCAGCAGACGACAGCATATAGGATGGCACTGGCCACCACAGACTCATAGAACATCCGCAGCATTGTTCGGCAGATGTTGAAGGACCTCAGCCATCTCAGAAAATAGAGACGGCTCTGGCCCTTTTATTATGCCATGTCCACGTTTTTGGACCAGTCCAGTTTATTGTCCAAGTACACCCCCAGGTACTTGTATTCCTCCACCATGTCCACACTGACCCCTTGGATGTTAACAGGGCTCACCGGAGCCCTGATTCTCTTCAGATCAACCACCAGTTCTTTCATCTTCATCACGTTGAGCTGTAGGTGGTTCTTCCTGCTCCACATGATAAAGTTGTCCGCCACCATCCTGTACTCACTCTCATTACCACCAGTAATATGTCCAACCACTGCAGAGTCATCAGAAAATTTCTGGAGGTGGCAGGTCTCAGTGCAGTAGCTGAAATCAGTGGTGTAGAGAGTGAAAAGGAAAGGAGAAAGGACAGTCCCTTGCAGAGCACCGGTGTTGCTGATCACTCTGTCTGACACACAGCACTGCAAGTGCACATACTGTGGTCTACCAGTCAAATAATCCACAATCCAGGACACCAGTGGGGCATCCACCTGCATCGCTGTCAACTTCTCACCCAGCAGAGCCGGCCGGATGGTGTCAAAAGCACTGGAGAAATCAAAAAACATGATCCTCACAGTGTTGGCTGGCTTGTCCAGGTGGCCGTAGACTTGGTTGAGCAGGTAGATGATTGTGTCCTCTACTCCAAGATGGGGCTGGTAGGCGAACTGAAGGGGCCAAGAAGTGGTTGGACCATAGGCCGGAGCTGCTCCAGGATGAGTCTCTCTAGGGTCTTCATGATGTGTGACGTCAATGCCACAGGCCTGTAGTCTTTGAGGTCACTAGGACGCGGCTTCTTCAGTACAGGGACGAGGCATGACGTCTTCCACAGCACGGGGACCCTCTGAAGACCCAGGCTCATGTTGAAGACATGCTGAAGTACTCCACTTAGCTGGAGGCCGCAGGTCTTCAGGACCCTGGGGCTAACACCATCTGGGCCTGCTGATTTTCCTGCATGGAGTCTCTTCAGCTGTCTTCTCACTTGCTCCTCACTGATGATCGGTGTGGAAGTGATGGGTGGGGGAGGGATGAAGGTATTTCGTTGGGGGGGGTACTCAGCCAGGGGGTCTGCTGAGGGGGTTTTAACTTGCATTTGTGGATGCAGTGATGAATTGTTTTCACAGACGATGGTTTTCTGAAGTGTTCCTGAGTCCATACAGTGATTTTCACTACAGACACATGTCTGCTTTTAATGCAGTGTCCCCTGAAGGCCTGAAGATCACAGGCATCCAATGTCAGTTTTCAGCCTTGTCTCTTGCATACAGAGATTTCTCCAGATTCTCTGAATCTTTTAATGATATTAAGTACCATAGATGATGTGATCCCCAAATTCTTTGCAATTTTATATTGAGGAATGTTATTCTTAAATTGTTGCACTGTTTGCCCACACAATCTTCCACAGAGCGGTGAACTCCTCCCCATCTTTACTTCTGGGAGACTCTGCCTCTCTGGGATGCTCTTTTTATACCCAATCATGTTACTGACCTGTTGTCAATTAACCAATATATATATATATATATATATATATATATATATATATATATATATATATATATATATATATATATATATATATATATATATTTTTTTTTTTTTTTTTCTTTTTTTTAGCATTACACAACTTTCTCCATCTCTTGTTGCCCCGTCCCAACTTTTCTAAAATGTATTGCTGACATCAAATTCAAAATGAGCATATATTTAAAAAAAAAAAACAATAAAAATTTCTCAGTTTCGACATTGGATAGATTGTCTTTGTACTATTTTCAATTAAGTATTAGGTTTCCATGATTTGCAAAACTTTACATTCTGCTTTTATTTACAGTTTACACAGCATTCCAACTTTTTGGAATTAGGGTTATAAAAAAAGTGGTGGGAAATGGATCCTTTGGCAATGACTAATCTGGAAGTTTGTCCTAAGTTTAATCAGGAGAAGGATTAGATGCTATATGCAGCGTGGATCAGACTTTTACAGAAGCACTCCATTTTATCAAATGTTCTCAAGTGTTCATTTTTTATAACCTGGCAAAAAGTCTATTCTGAGGAATATTGCTCTTGTTTCTGCTTGAAGTGGATCTAATTTACCTAAATGCATCTAAACAGTGTCACTACTCATACAGTTTATCTAGAATGGTGGATTTGTTATAACTAGAACTTTTCCCCCTCATTTGGAGATGAAAATATTATTGACCCTGCAAACTGTGGCTCAGCACTTGTTTGAAGCTTGCAGTGGTTGATTTGGAAACTTGTTGTCACTTGTTAGTGGAGCTGCAGGGCTCAGGCATGTCAAACCAATTTAAAAGGCTTGTGAGTATAGTGTACTTCCTCCTCATTGGTATGAGTGAGTTCATCAGAATTCCAACTTCATGCTTATGAATTGAACCACACAGCCGCACCCCTGAACACACTCTTTATGCTTTCTTTTCTCTGGCAGAGGAGAACCATCAGTGTCAGTAACAGCATTGAGAGCTCTTGCTCGAAACAGCCTTCAAACATGGCTGCTCAGAACTACAATAATCAAGAGTCTCAGCGCCCCTGTCACCTATTTATTAATTGAACCTGTTTCTCGTAATCACTTCCCCTATTTAAAGCCCAGCATTCACACTCTCCAACTGCAAAGTATTGTTTAGCGTTCTCCACCTACTGTAACTATACCAAGCCGTTTACTTTCTGCCTGATTCTCTGTGCTTCGACCTGTGTTTAGGTATCATTCCGACCCTGTTTCTTTGTCTCTACTACGATATCCTGTTCACCAATCGACCGACCCCTACACGTTTGTTTTGAGTACATTTCCTGGGTCCTGATTTGGCTCAGGCTACTGTTTGCTTCACCCACTCTCCCCTGTACCTGCATCCATAAATGCCTGCACCCTGACAGTCAGGGTCTTCTAGGTCTTCGGAGAAGGTCCAAACATATCAACATTTCAAATGTTATATTTAATTTCTTTCATTCTTTCATAAATTCATTATAATTATTCTCTTCTAATTCTAAGTTGGCCTCATTTTCTATCAAATTTCCTTCAGAAATGAAAGGGTTACTGTCCTGAAAACATTAAAATCAAGTTATCCAATGAGATTTTTTGTTTGTTGTTTCTAGGCTGAGACGAGTTTAGAGCTGGCTCACTCATTGGTTAGGACTTCATTGCCGAGACAGAAGGCCATGGCAATGTATGTTTATGTAGGACATTACAGATTAATTAACCAATCAGATTTTGATTTATAGTGGGAGGGACCAAAAATTTATTGCTCTTGGCCTCCTCAAAGGCCAACACTAGCTTAACCATGACTTGGCGCCATCAACGCAGCAGTGAAGTCACCTTCCAGCTGGTGTAGCTTTCATCAGTAGTGTTAGCAAATGCGAATAAAGCAGTAAAGCCAGTGCTATCAAGAGCAAGTAGCACAGGCTAATGACCGAGAAACTAAGATTTCTGTCTCCAGACTCTTCTTCCACACACACTCGCTACAATATTTTTCACTCAGACTTAAGTATTCATTTCCCTCTGTAATTTACTTAGTTACTTTTAAAATCAACATCGACAACTACACACAACGGAGTGACCTGGCAGCCTGCTGCTAATCCCTTGCAAAATCCTTTGCCCTGTTGCTTTTTTGGTGTGTCTATAAGTTTTGGCTGAGCTCAAGTCCCAGCTCTAATAGTAATGGTTCGCCGCTGATATCTATTACCAAGTTTTATTAGTATAGTACAGTAGTAATATCATATGTACTGTACATCGCGTATTTAAAAAGTTCATTATAGTCTATGCAAAGAACAAACACAATGAAGGAACAATACATGTCACACTAAAATAAATAAGCACTAAAACACTTGAGAATGTGCTGTTATAGGCAAAGCAAGTTCATTCACAGCAAGTATTCAGACACTTTGTTATTATATATACTTCCAATTTCTATATTCGCTTCAAATTTACTCACATACTGTCTTTTTTGTCATTAGAAAAAAGTGTGTATTCATAAGCATACACAAAAATATGTTTAAAAAATGTATGCATTGGGAAAAAGTATCCAGACACCACAAATAGCATTTTGTTGTACGTATGTCTACTAAATTTCATGAGTATTTAAGTTCCCTTGAAGATCAGCCCTTAAATTTAGTCATACATTTAAGTACTTTTTACTGAACTTTTTACATTCATTAAACATACTTGTAAACCACAAGTTGGCCTAGTGGTTAGCATGTCCGCCTCTCAACCGGGAGGTTGTGAGTTCTACTTGTGGTCAGGTCATACCAAAGACCATCATAAAAATGGTCCCTACTACCGTCTGGCAAGGCACACTCCAATACGGATGTGAGTGGGGAAGTCAAACTCTCACGATTACCAGAGGCCTAGCTCCCCACTGTAACCCTAGCTGTACAGGCAACAGGCTGAGGGCTATTGAAACAGAGATCAGTGCTGCCCCCAAATGCCTTAAAGAGTTGGTAAGTACTGGGATGGGAGACTGCCTAGGAAGACCAGATTCTGGTGTGAGAGGAACTTTGACTTTTTTGAAATATACTTCTAACTTTAAGACCCTTTATTGGTATTCTTAAAAGTAGTAGTGACTTTAAGTACATTTAAATGTTAAATTTAATATCTTTAAGTGACAAATGTTCTTTTTAACAGCATTTTGTTATCTTTAAGAAGTCATGGAAAGTCACTTAGTTATACTATAAGAATTCTTATAGTTATAAATACATACACTAAAATTTAGCATTTTGTAAACTTTTAGGTGACTTTAAGAACTTTTTAAAGCTGGCAATTTGTGTTGTGTATGGTCAGAAATAATTCTCTCTTTGCTTGATTATGATTCAATTTTGGTCGATTCCTCTGAGCAAATCATCTTAAGGTCATGTGTATCCCTCTGATAGACTCACAATTTTAAAATTCTCCATAAATTTTCAGTGGTATTCAAGTCAGGAATTTACATGCCATGCAATGCCTTCTTGAGTTATTTTGGCTTTATGTTTGTTGTCATTTTCCCTGCTGAAACATTCCTCATCATTATCCCAGGTTCAGTTTCTTGGCTTTTTCTTCTTCTTCCAGCTTATCCCACTTATGTGTGTTGGGTTCCTGCCATGTCTTTGACATGTCATATTAATTGGAGTATAGTTTTATGCTGGACGTCCTTCCTGCCACAACCTTCCCATTTCCAGGCTTGGGACCAACCATCCACACACATATTCACACCTATGGACAATTTAGATGAGCCAGTTAACCTAACTGCATGCCTTTGCACTGTGGAGAAAACTCATACAGACATGGGGAGAGCATGCAAACTCCATACAGAAAAGCCTTTGTCAACTGTGAACCCAGAACCTTCTTGTTGTGAGGTGATAGTGCTAACCACTACACCACTGTGCCACCAAGTTCAGTTTCTTGGTCGATGAAATTAAGTTCTCCTCTAATACATCCTGGTACACTGTTATGTTCATGTTTCATTTAGTGGCATAATGACCCAGTACTGTTTACAGAGAAACAGCTCCATATCGTAATGCTCCCATCACCATGCTTCACTGTGTATATGGTGTTATTGCGATCATATATCCAGGGAGCACAACCCTTATTTCCCAAACATGATTCAATGAGTTATTGCCAAAGAGCTTTATTTGTGTTTCATCTGATGAGAGTATGTTGTTCAAAAAGTGTTCTGATTTGTCTAAATGCTTTTTTAATGGAATGGAGGAATAGAGATGATTGTGGTGCAGTTCCATGCTTATTGTTCTCTGTGTAACTGTTATATTACAGGCATTAAGCATATGATCTTATCCAGAATGACATACAACATGTTCAAACATTTTTTACCTAATCTGTATGTTTTTGAAGGGGAAGCCATGGCTGAATGGTTAGAGAAGCAGCTTTGGGACAAAAAAGATCACCAGTTTGATTCCCTGGACCAGCAGGAATGGCTGAAGTGCCATTGAGCAAGGCATCTAAGCTCCAATTGCTCTGGGTATGTTGTATATTGTTCTGGATAAGAGCATCTGCTAAATGCCTTAATGCAATGGAAGGAAACCCATGCAGACAGGGGGAGAACATGCAAACTCCAGACAGAAAGGCCCTTGACAGCCATGAGGTTTGAACCCAGAACCTTCTTGCTGTGAGGCAACAATGATAATCACTGGACCACCATGGTGCTTTTCAGGGCCTCTGACAATGCCTTTTGAGTGACAGCTGACATCTCTCTTACTTTCCTCATCATTCGTCTGGAATCTGGAATAGTCATTTTGTGGAATCTTAAAAATCTTAGAAAAAAAACAGAATTTCTGAGATCAAAGTCATAAATTTACAACAAACAATTCAGATATTCTCTGAGATTATAAAGTCAACAAATTGTATGAAAAAAATGCAGAAATTCTCTGAGATTAGATTCATAATTTTATGAGAAAGAAAAAAATTAGGAAGAATAGTGTTTAAACATTATGGACTTTGGGGAGAGGGAAATATTCAGAAAAAGAAAAACATTCTGAATTTCTGAGATTAAAGTTGTACATTTGCAAGAAAACAGCTCATTAAACCACATGCCATGGTTGAGCCAAAAGTTATAGGAAATGTGGTCTTCCCTCTTCACTCCTTGATTGTGCAATATAAAACAGGAAAGCACTCTAAGCACTTCGAGATTTTCAACTACATTTCGCAGAATACACTGCAGCCGGTAAGCCAGGAAGTGTGGGAACATCTGATTTATTTCTCATAAATTTGCAAGTTTATTCTCAGAGAATATCAGAGGTTTTTTTTCTCATATATGTAGAACTTGAATCTCAGATATTCTGAGGGTTTTTTTTTTGCAGAAATATTACCCCCCTCCTTCAAGTCTGTATGAGAAGTGAAGTGTCTTTTGTTTGCATTTACCGTAAGAATCACATGTTTCCAGCTTTAAGCAGCACAAAAGCTAATGCAGCCCCACCCTGTTTGGTTCTGCCCCGAAGCACTGCCAGCAGACTGCTCCTGAGATCTCAGAGGGCTGGTCAGTTTGCATTCTTCAGGTAGAGCCAAGACGTGTTTTGAACTGAAGTGACTGATTTGTAGACAAGCAGCAACACTTTACAATCAGTTCTGTAAGTTAGTGGCTGGCAGGGTCGGGATCATAATACCGGAGGAATACAGAGTGCTCGGTTTTCTTTGTCTTGGTGATCTTTCTAGCTGCCGCATTTAGATTGAAATTTGGCTCGCTGATGGTATCGTTTGTTTTTTTTAGACAGATCATTATGCAAACTGCTACACATGTAAGGCATGGTTAACTGCACCAGGTCCTGTTTAAATCATCCATCCAATAATTAATCATCATCCATCCAGGCAAGCTGGAGCCTATCCCAGCTGACTATGGGCGAGAGGCAGGATACACCCTGGACAAGTCACCAGATCATTTCAGGGCTGACACATCGAGATAAACAACCATTCACACTCTCATCTGCAGTCAATTTAGAGCCACCAGTTAGCCTAACCTGCATGTCTTTGGACTGTGGGGGAAACCCACACAGAGAACATGAAAGGTCCCACACAGAAAGGCCCACATCGGCCACTGGGCTTGAACCCAGAACCTTCTTGTTGTGAGGTGACAGTGCTAACCACTACACCACCGTGCAACCTCCTCTTTAAATCCGATTGGTAAAAACATTTCTGAGAGCTGAAGCAGACACTATGTAGAGTTCATGTTACCACCTCAGCATTGATTATTAGCTCATCTGGCTGACATGCGATGAACTTATGCCATCATGTGTTATCCATCGTCCGTCCGGCGGCGTCCACATTTCATGAAAATAATTTCTTCTCTCTCAATTCTTTACTGATTTTTATTCTTTTTGGCAGGAAGGTAGGTCTGCCTGGGGTGCATATAGCTTCTACCTAAGTTTGCATAATTGCAATTAATAATGAAGAAATGGAGTAATTAAGCCCTATTAAGCAGTTTTCACACAAATCACTTCTTCTCCCTCAATTCTTCACCGATTTTGATTCTTTCTGGCATGATGGTAGGGTTGCCTAGGGTGCATATAACTTCTACCCAGACTTGGTTAATTACAATTATTAATGAAGTTATGGACTAATTAAGCCTTAATGAGCAGTTCAACAAAAATAGCTTCTTCTCGGTCAATTCCTCGCCATTTTGGATTCTTCCTGGCAAATAGATTGGTATTCCTAGGGTGTATATAGCTTCTATATATAGCTTGTATATAGTGTATCTAGCTTGAAACATTTATTGTGCAAGGTGGCCCACTTTAGATCGTTCCTTCTGGACTAGACGGGGCTGGAGTGAGCTACACCATCATTGACGGTTTCGTTTTCCTATAATGGACCATTCCCGAATGTTTTATTCCTCTTATACTACAGCAATTTACCAATTATTACATTTTTGAATATTTATAGTTACATTGAATGTTATGGAACATCAGTGAAACATGTTAATTCCTGTGACCATCTTTATTACACAGCTTTGTTGAACACTTGATTCTTAATGGTCAATTAACACATTTCTGAATAACAGACCGTTACTATGGACACAGTTCTGTTCATGGACTCTGGAGGACCATGTCCAATCATATCAATCCACAGAAAGAAGTCTGGTAAATTTTGTTGCTTAAATAATCAAATTAACGAGGTCAGCTTATTCGTGACACCCTGTCTCAAAAAACAAACAAACAAACAAAAAACAAACCAATCACTCCATCAAAAAACACCATGGAAGATTTTTCTAATATTGATTTTAAGGTTTAGTTTACTAAGTAGGTTAATCTTAAAGCGATTAACCAGGAAATTTTGAAATTACGGGGTCATGAAACGTCATCATTATACATTAATACAAGATGAAAAAAAATTAAGCGGACTTTAGCTTAAAAAAACATGTTAAAGTTGTAACATCAGTCCGTTGGGCCATTTCCCCAGACACGGCCATACTGGATTAGCCAGATACATGGATATTTTAGGAGATGTAAACGAGGGTGGCGCTGTGTGACGTAGGATTCCGCATGCCTTCCTCATTCCGTCCTGGATCCAAGATGTTTGGCCAAGTGGCTTCATCAAGTAAAGTGAGAAAACTTTACTCCTGGAAAAAGCAGCAAATTGTGCAGTGAACATTTTACAGAAGGAGGAATTGGATGAAAAACATCACTGGGAAGAAGTGAGACATGAGGCAGAAATGACAACTGAAGCCAGATGCGATCCCAACTTTGTTTCACCACAAAACACCGACAGCACAACAGCACACCGTGTCACGCATCAAACAAATAGAAGATAAGCGCATATATATATATATATATATATATATATATATGACGGCGGCACGGTGGTGTAGTGGTTAGCACTGTCGCCTCACAGCAAGAAGGTCCGGGTTCGAGCCCCGTGGCCGGCGAGGGCCTTTCTGTGTGGAGTTTGCATGTTCTCCCCGTGCCCGCGTGGGTTTCCTCCGGGTGCTCCGGTTTCCCCCACAGTCCAAAGACATGCAGGTTAGGTTAACTGGTGACTCTAAGGCTACGTTTACATTAGACCGTATCTGTCTCGTTTTCTTCGCGGATGCACTGTCCGTTTACATTAAACCACCTGGAAAAGCTGGGAAACGGGAATCCGCCAGCGTCCACGTATTCAATCTAGATCGTATCTGGTCCGGTGCTGTGTAAACATTGAGATACGCGAATACGCTGTGCTGAGCTCTAGCTGGCGTCCTCATTGGACAACGTCACTGTGACATCCACCTTCCTGATTCGCTGGCGTTGGTCATGTGACGCGACTGCTGAAAAACGGCGCGGACTTCCGCCTTGTATCACCTTTCATTAAAGAGTATAAATGTATGAAAATACTGCAAATACTGATGCAAATACTGCCCTTTGTGTAGTTATGATTGTCTTTAGGCTTGCCATCCTTCCACTTGCAAGTAGTAAGTGATATGCACTGGGATCACACACACAGCGGCTCAGTCCCGAATCGTGGCTTGTGCACTTCACTCGCGCGCTGTGTGAGCTGCGCAGGGCCGGAGTGCGCACCCTCCAGAGGGCACTCGCTGTTCAGGGCGGAGTGATTTGGAGCGCAGGATGCCTGCGGAGCCGAGCGTATCCGTGTATTGGTGTTGCTGTGTGCACGGCTAACGGTTTTAGTGTAAACGTGAATCGTTTTAAGAACGTTAATCTGATGATCCGCTGATTCGACGTAATGTAAACGTAGCCTAAATTGACCATAGGTGTGAATGTGAGCATGAACGGTTGTCTGTGTCTATGTGTCAGCCCTGTGATGACCTGGCAACTTGTCCAGGGTGTACCCCGCCTTTCGCCCGTAGTCAGCTGAGATAGGCTCCAGCTTGCCTGCGACCCTGTAGAACAGGATAAAGCGGCTAGAGATAATGAGATTATATATATATATATATATATATATATATATATATATATATATATACACACACTACCGTTCAAAAGTTTGGGGTCACTTTGAAATTTCCTTATTTTTGAAAGAAAAGCACTGTTCTTTTCAATGAAGATCACTTTAAACTAATCAGAAATCCACTCTATACATTGCTAATGTGGTAAATGACTATTCTAGCTGCAAATGTCTGGTTTTTGGTGCAATATCTCCATAGGTGTATAGAGGCCCATTTCCAGCAACTCTCACTCCAGTGTTCTAATGGTACAATGTGTTTGCTCATTGCCTCAGAAGGCTAATGGATGATTAGAAAACCCTTGTACAATCATGTTAGCACAACTGAAAACAGTTTAGCTCTTTAGAGAAGCTATAAAACTGACCTTCCTTTGAGCAGATTGAGTTTCTGGAGCATCACATTTGTGGGGTCGATTAAATGCTCAAAATGGCCAGAAAAATGTCTTGACTATATTTTCTATTCATTTTACAACTTATGGTGGTAAATAAAAGTATATATATATATATATATATATATATATATATATATATATATATATATATATATAATATTTTTTTTGAATAAACAGGCAATAAACTAGCCACTACTTTATTCTGATTCCTTTTCTAATGCTGCACTGCCATAATTTTTGTGGAGAAATGCAAACAAATTGACCAAGGAGCCACGCTAGACCATAATATTATACTATAGTCTCGTACAGCATGCACTTGTACACCTCGGCTGTGTTCATGGAAAATGACATCACGCACAATGGAGTTATGGCGGCCTCTCTGACAAAAAATAGTCCCATCTATTTTCATCACTTTAGTGGTTATATTGTGAAGAACAAATTCAACATGCAGCTTTTTTTTTTAAATAAAGTACAGACATAAGGACCAACTTTTAGCTCAATTTATTTATTTGTGATATATTTCCTTTAAGAAGGGTAAAGAGTTTACGTCAGCATGGACACCATTCCAACCATAGAATCTCACTGACTATTTTTTATCTGAAGTAATAAAATAATTTTTTAAATCAATTCATGTTGGGGTCCTGCATCACCCTGTTGAGGTTTATTTCATAATAATGTCTGGCTTGCTGCACATTATCAATTACATCAACATTCCTGTACCAGCATCCCTTTTACAGTTAATCAGACAAACAAACAAACAAATAAACCAAAACCTTGCTTGTCATATTACTGAGAAACATGAAAGTGCTGAAAACATTTGGCTTTGTCAGGTTTTCTAAGTAATGTCAGAGCATTTTTACATAACCACCTTACTTCATTGCTGCATAAACTTCCTATCATAATGTTGCACAATACTGTATACCTACCACATTCTTGCAAACCTACTGTAATAATTCCAAATTGGCGCGCACACACACACACTTCCATGTTATAGGGAATGAAAATGCAAACAATATGTCACATCATACCACATCCTGAACTGGTCAGAAGGTGTTGATTCATTTTCTTTCGTATAAATACAGAGGTGATTATTGGAAATTGGGCGTGCTGGTTGGTTGAGAAATTCGGACTATTTCTCGATAATCATAAGTGACTCGGCAAAATGGCGGCCAATCGCTTTGTCACCGTAAGTGAGGAAAAATTACAAATAATGAAAGAAAATGTTGTTCCTAAAAGCACGAAAGATGCTAAGAAGTTTGGTTGAAAAGTATTCAAAGGTAAGGTGGAGTTGTGATTTATTTTATCGATTTCAGAACAAAGTATTTTATGTGAGTTGACATAGATAAGTCACAAGTCTGCACCACGCCTTTATTACATTTGCATGCCGCTTTGGAAGTTTGAAATTAATTATTTTTTATACATTTTTTAAAAATAATCACCTGTGTATTTATACTAAAACAGTTATCCACCTCAGGCTCAGTGAATATCGCTGAATAATAACATCAACTTTGTCTCCGTTATTATTCACCGATATTCACTTTGTCTTCAGCGAATAATTGTTAACAATCAGCAGCATTGACAGTACTGCAGCTTAATAGTGATTTCAAATTGCAGCTTTATATTAATGTACTCATTTTAATTGTTCATTAGTAAATGTGCTGTGGTATAAGATGAATAAAATACTTTGGTGTGGATGATAATTCACTTTGGGGTGTAAAAGTAACTCTGCTTCGACTCAGACTCGATCATACCATCTTATTGTTGGTTATTTGCTCATCTGGCTGACAGGTGATGATCTTGTCCGTTGTCTGTCTGGCATTGTCTACATTTCATGTAAATCGCTTCTCCTCTCTCAATTCTTCACCGATTTTTATTCTTTTTGGCAGGAAGGTAGGTCTGCCTGGGGTGCATATAGACCCTTCCCACTGATGTCACCAGAAACCGGAAGTAAACAAACCCTGCGCCATATTGGAAGACCAACAAACTCGTGATTAGGGGCAAATAATGGCAGCACACGGAATTTAAACCCACGAGGCACTTGAGTCATCATAAACCTACAATGGTAAACTTTTGTACTGTGTTAGGGTGTTCCAACAAAGCTGATGGGAAAGGTGAAAAGAAGTCTTTCTACAGAATACCAGCTGTGATTGAGACACAAGCAAACCAAGGAGCTTTCTGCCAGGAGACAGAGAATAAGTGCATTACTGAGTGGCTGTGAGCAAAGGAGAGCCTGAACGTTGCAACCTCCCTATTGGCTGTTTGTAAAAATGTATCAATTGTTGCCCTTCATCGCAGACTCGAGAGATGAGACCTGACGAGTTAGTTCGTTGGTAGCAGAACAAAATGTCTGGACACAAATCGGGTTTTCAGAAAAGGAAAGAAAATAAACGCAGGGTCGAAAATACAAAAAAGGAGGCAGAAAAAGCAAAACGAGTTAAGGTAGGACAAATGGTTACTTTTCTGAGGCAGCCCGCCGTGGCTGCAGGCTTTCAGTTGTGTCATTGAATGGCTACTTTTCTGAGGCAGCCCGCCGTGGCTGCCTGCAGGCTTATTTATTATAGCCCATTTAGTTAAAATAGTTGATCTAAAATGTTTATAGTTATAGTTATGTGATGGTTGTCCTCAGTGTTCGAACTATGCCGATATTTTCGGGGGGTCCCTTTTTTTCCCTGGGGGGTGCTTGCGCTTGTCTCGGAGCGCGGATCTCCAAACACACGAGAAGCCTATCTTACGCACATATCACGCGGACTCCACACCTCCACACACGCATCGCGTCTGAAGTCATAACTCATCAGGGGAAATCGTGTCCGCATTGGCATGTTCAAAAAACAACCTCGCGTCAACAATGATACCACATGCAAGAACAAAAAAAACAGTCAGGCTACTCAACAACCAACCTGGCAGCAGCAGTCGTTGTCATATCGGTTTATTTTATCTTTGATGTAAACACAACACTTCAGATATGCAAATGCTTCCTGTTACACACGATTGCTATGTCAATAAACATCATTTTGCCAATATTTTAGAGACCCCCCCCCAACATTTCCCAAATCATGTTTTCAAGGGATCTCATGTCCGTTTCAGGGAATCTCGGATCCCCCGAGTACCCCCGTAGTTCGAACACTGGTTGTCCTGATTTAGACTGGTGTGTTTTGTTTTTGTTTTTTTTTGGGGGGGGGGGTTGTGCGATGTTGCACCCGGGTCCAGATTAGGGCAGAACCGGCCCTGGCTACATTTCAGGTGTAGTTTGTTTTATGTATGTATGTACTTGCATAGATGTGTACTTGGTCTTCCAATATGGCGACTACCGAAATCTCGCGGCGCGGTGACGTCATGCGGGAATCCTCTATACCCAGGTACCTTGGAGTCAATAGGAACTCTTTGTTGGAGTGGGTCGCGAGCAAATGTTAATAGCTGCTACCCTGGGAATCAACAGTGGAGATATGTGATATGAGATATGCTTGGCCTGAGTGATCAAGCTTGAAGCCGATCCACAGTATCCAAGGTAAGGAAGAACACTCAAAGGGATGTGCCATCAACCCTCTTTTGAATACAGGAGCTCACACGCTCCCATGATTGGGATTCAAACTTGCAATCTCCTTCTCCTCTCTCAATTCTTCACCAATTTTTATTCATTTTGGCAGGAAGGTAAATCTGCCTCGGGTGCATATAGCTTTGACCCACATTTGCATAATTGCAATTAATAATGAAGATATGGAGTAATTAAGCC
Organism: Neoarius graeffei; assembly: GCF_027579695.1. Taxonomy (NCBI): domain Eukaryota; kingdom Metazoa; phylum Chordata; class Actinopteri; order Siluriformes; family Ariidae; genus Neoarius; species Neoarius graeffei. The sequence continues at coordinate 105,310,743 of NC_083570.1, forward strand.
CTAATGAGCAGTTTCCACACAAATCGCTTTTTCTCCCTCAATTCTTCACCGATTTAGGAAGGTAGATCTGCCTGGGGTGCATATAACTTCTACCCAGATTTGCTTAATTACAATTATTAATGAAGTTATGGACTAATTAAGCCTTAATGAGCAATTCAACAAAAATCACTTCTTCTCAGTTAATTCCTCGCCATTTTGGATTCTTCCTGGCAAATAGGTTGGTATTTCTAGGGTGTATATAGCTTCTATATATAGCTTGCATATACTGTATATAGCTTGCAACATTTATTGCGCAAGGTGGCCCACTTTAGATCGTTCCTTTTGGACTAGACGGGGCCGGAGTGAGCTACACCATCTCATTTTCCTATAACAGCATGCCATGTTGTGTTTATCTTAATTATCCCATTTACATGCAATTTAAGCAGTCAGAGTTACTGATCACACCTCATTTACTACATGCATCAGTATAAAGAGACCATGATGTGCATGGTATGTATGTAGTGATGGTGCATATCTGTGCAAACCCAGTCCATTCCTCAACTGCCAGTACCCCTGCTTAATGATGAAAAAACAAAATAACAACAAAAAAGAAAAACCCTTAATATCAGAATGAACACAGTATATTTTTCCCTTTTCTGCTTTGCCAGACATGACACTGAAGTCTGAACTGTATTTTTTTCTTTATATAGAAATGTGTGCGTTTGCCTCGATGGAAATAACTCTGACATTAGCAGCTGAGGAGATCGCAAATGAATACCAAATGAATTGTTGCAGCTGCCATTCTTTAAAAGTTTCAAAAGTTAAGCTTCTCTTTTCTCTTTCCTCTTTTTTTGAAAGAAACATTATTGTCTTAACCTCAACATGTGACTCAAATTGGTAATGACTCTGAGAGCATATGCTTCTAAATCCACTGCCTTCATAAAATAATTTCTAATATGTTTAAAGATGGGTCTGTGAGTTTCAGCATGTTATGCATCGTAAAGTGTCTAACTGTCTCATGTACCAAATGTCAGGCCGCTCTCTGATTCATATCTGTATTTCTGCCACCTCATCATGTCACCATCTTTTTTTTTTTTGCTGATGATACATTTTTAATTAGATTCACAGCTTAATTTTATGCATTTGGGTTAAAGAGCATTTGGGGGTTAAACAAGAAAAAGAGTGGAGTGTGGAGTGCAAAGGATTAACAAAGTTCAGTAGATATCAATGTCATTGCAATTCCATTACATGTACCATTTTATCCATCAGGGTCATGGGATAAGCTGGAGCCAATCCCAGCTGACTTCAGGTGAGAGGCAGGGTTCACCCTGGGCAGGTCACCAATCTACTGCAGGGCTAATACAGAGACCAGCAACTATTCACACTCACATTCATACCTATGGGCAAATTAGAATAGCCAGCTGACCAAATCCACATGTCTTTGGACTGTGGACATGCAAACTCCACTGTAAAAGTGGACACCTTTCTGTTTCCGCCAGCATTAACTTTTTCAGCAGGTTGTGCTACAGTATCTCTTCTGTGGAATTGGACCATATGGGCTAGCCTTCATGCCTCATGCAAATCAATGAGCCTTTGACACCCATGACCTTGTCGCTGGTTCACTGGTTATCCTTCCTTGGACTGCTTTTGGTAGGTACTAACCACTGCATACCAGGAACACCCCACAAGATGTGCAATTATGGAGATGCTCAGACCCAGTCATCTCCATCCATTATCCATAATCACTTATCATAGGCAAGCTGGAATCTATCCCAGCTGACTATGCGTGAGAGGTGGGATACACCCTGGACAAGTCACCAAATCATCACAGGGCTGACACCTAGAAACAAACAACCATTCAAACCTACAGTCAATTTGGAGCCACCAATTAACCTAACCTGTATGTCTTTGGACTGTGGGGGAAACTGGAGTACCAGGATGAAATGCAGACATGGGCAGAACATGCAGACTCCACACAGAAAGGCCCCTGTCAGCTGCTGGGCTCAAACCCAGAACCTTCTTGCTGTGAGGCAGCAGTGCTAACCACTACACCACTGTGCTGCCCCCCAGTCATTTCGTCATCACAATCTGGCCCTTGTCAAAGTTGCTCAGATCCTATTTTACACTTGCCCATTTTTCCTGCTTCCAGCACATCAACTTCAAGAACTGACTGTTCTCTTGCTACCTAATATATCCCACCCCTTGACAGATGCCACTGTAATGAAATAAGATTCAAGATTTCTTTGTCATTGTATAAGATACACAATGGAATTCAGTGCACTGCCTTATGAAACAGTCCTCAATATATCTGTATGTAAAAGAGATTTAAATAAAAGATGCAAGATTTACAAACAAGAAGATATACAGACATAAGGGATTACAAATTTACAAGATATGGACAGAATTTACAAACAAGAAAGATATACAGGCAATCACATAGCATACACTGAGCACTTGGTCATGGGTATTTCACTGGTAGTAGGAATTTCACTGGTAATAGGAATTGTGGTAATAGATATTGCACAATAGAGGATAATGCACTTGATTATCAAGTATATAATAACCCTAAGAATAAATATTGCACAAGCTGGGGGTAGATTGACATGTTATTGATTGTGGTGTGTGTGTGTGTGTGTGTGTGTGTGTGTGTGTGTGTGTGTGTGTGTGTGTGACTTCAGAGCAGAGTTCAGGGTGGTTGTAGATTTGGCAAAGAAACTATTTTTTAATCTTGTGGTGCATGCTTTGATTGTTCTGTAACGCTTGCCTGAGGGCAGACATTCGAACAGCTGATGGGTGGGGTGGGATGAGTCCTTTAGGATGCAGCATGTTTTCTACAGGCAGTGGGACGTCTATAAGTTCTCATGAGCAGGCAGCTGCTTGTTGATTTTTTTTCTGCAGTCTTTATGGCTCTTTGCAGTGCCTTCTTATCTGCTGCATAGCTGTTACCATACCTGCTGTTTGTGAGGACACTCTCAATGGTACAGCGATAGGTAGAAGGACATCACCAGCTGTTGGGACAGGTTGATTTTCCTGAGAGTTCTCAGGAAATATAATCTTTGCTGTGCTTTTTTAACAAGGCCGTGTGTGTTGTATATCGATGTGAGGTCCTCTGATATGTGTGAACCCAGAAATCTGAAATTGGAAACTCTGTCCACCTCTTCATTTATGTTCAGTGGCAGATGAACATCCTGGTGTCTTCTGAAATCAACTATCAGCTTCTTGGTCTTTTTTGGTATTCAGAGCCAAGTTGTTCTCAGCACACTAGTCTGTCAGTCTCTGGACCTCCTCTCTGGAGGCAGACTCATCTTCTCCAGTGATCAGTCCCACAACTGTTGTGTCATCTGAGAACTTTAAGATGGTGTTTGTGGTGTGCAGTCATGTGTGTGCAGGGAGTATAGGAAAGGGCTCAAAACACAGCCCTGTGGGGCTCCTATGCTGAGTGAGAGAGTGGAGGAGCGGTGAGGGCCCATCCTGAATGATTGTGGCCAGTTACTTAAAGAGTCCAGTATCCACAGGCAGATGTTGTGATGGAGGCCTAGGTTGGACATCTTGTGGAACAGTCTGCTGTGGCTGATTGTGTTAAATAGATAGTGTTATTCACTTCACCTGTCAGTGGTGATAATGTTGTGGCTGATCAGTGTGTGTGCATAAGCAGTAAATGAATATGACAAACTTCAACATGAAACCTCAAAGCAACAGTCATGCTATATCTTTTTTGCTTTCAGGTTGAGAGTATGCTGTGTGTCTTTTGGCTGTTGCTTCTCACCGGAGCTTTTTCTTTTTTTTTTCTTTTCCTTCTTTTTCTGTATTTGCATGTTCAATGTTTGTTTTCTGCTTGTGCTGATTTTGTCTCTTTGTCTGCTGGTTGCCAGCTGTGGCGTAGCTCCAGACCAAGTCTTGAGCATCGGTTTCCCCAGGCCTTGGTCCGCCATGAATGATGCGTCTTCTCCTACTTGCTGTGGACTACAGTGTGCTTGTTGCTCTCATCAACATCAGGGTTACCCAGACTTCTGCGCAGTTGCATTGCGAGCGCTGGTGTCTGGTGGCATAGTGGCAATTGTGCTGGCTGTGTGGGACATACCTGTGTGGACCTTTTGGTGGGACTGTGAGCAGCTACACCACTGGAGTTACATTCTGACAACTTTTGGAGAACTCTGTTTTTTTCCCTTTTCTGTTTGTTTTTGTAACTGCAAAGTGACCTTGGGTGTGAGAAAGGTGCTATATAAATTAAACATTATTATTATTATTATTATTATTATTATTTTGGGGTGGCACAGTGATGTAGTGGTTAGCACTGTTGCCTCACAGCAAAAAAGTTCTGGGTTTGAGCCCATTGGCCAATGGGGGCCTTTCTGTGTGGAGTTTGCATGTTCTCCCTGTGTCTGCGTGGGTTTCCTCCGTGTGCTCCGGTTTCCCCACAGTGCAAAGACATGCAGATTAGGCTAATTGGTGGCTATAAATTGACCATAGGTGTGAGTGTGAATGGTTGTTTGTCTCTATTGGCCCTTTTCCACTACCCTTTTTCAGCTCACTTCAGCTCGCTTCAGCTCACTTCAGCCCGACACGGCTCGCGTTTCGACTATCTAAGAACAGCACGACTCAGCTCGCTTCAGCCCTGCTCAGCCCCCAAAACTCGCACGGTTTTGGAGTGGGGCTGAAGTGAGCCAAACCGAGCTGAGTGAGGCTAGGGGCGTGAGGAGACACTCCCCTGTGCACTGATTGGTGAGGAGGAGTGTCCTCACATGCCCACACACGCCCCGCGAGCACGCTGGGATCTGTAAACACCGTAAACCCGGAAGAAGGAGAATTACGAATTACGAGAATTATGAAGCCTTATGCGCCTCGCCTCATCTATATGCTCTTGCCAGTATCTGTTGGCGTTGTCGGTGACAACAAGCCACAGCACCAAGACCAGCAACACTAACGACACCATGTCCTCCATGTTTATTGTTTACTTTCCGGGTTGTGAGACTACCGCTTAAAAGATCACTGATGTCACTGTTTGCGCCGCCTAACGACATCACCTGACGTCCACCCACTTTCGCTAACTCCACCCAATGTGTCCACCCACTTCCAGCCAGCATGGTTCAGCGCGGTTGTAGTCGAAATGCAACTCTAACAGCCCCACTCAGCTCGACTCAGCCCTACTCAGCACGGCACGGCTCAGCCCAACTCAGCCGCGTTGGTAGTGGAAAAGCGGCATATGTGTCAGCCCTGCAATGACCTGGCTACTTGCCTAGGGTGTACCCCGCCTTTCGCCCGCAGTCAGCTGGGATAGGCTCCAGCTTGTCTGCGACCCTGTAGAACAGGATAAAGCGGCTAGAGATAATTATATATATATATATATATATATATATATATATATATATATATATATATATATATATATAATGTCTGGATAAAAAGGTATTTTGGCCTGGAAATTTTCATTACCTCTGAGTACAGTTTTAAACATAAACCCTTGTCAACTTCCCCTCAGTGTCTGCATGTGTGGGTATAAATACACGAGTGACAAACTGTGGGCTGCTAAATATGGTCATTCAAAATTTGCCTGCTTGTGCCAGGAATAGATATAAATATGGAAATGTGTTGAGAGAAACTTCTAGAAAGTTAGTCATTCTTTAATGGTTAACCATTAAATTGTTGTGGTGGAAGAGGATAAACCACATCTGGATGTACTGTTAGTGGGAACTAATAAACTTTCCTATAATAGTATGACTCGAAATCATGCTTTGAAACCTACTACACTGAGCAAGCAGATGCCACCGCACAAGACTAGGCATGATCACTGTTTACAGATGAGGTAAAAACAACACTGATGAGAGTACACACACATAAAACACCTGGACCAGATGACATCCCTGGCTGTGTATGAAGAGAATGTGCCTGCCAGCTGGCTGGCACCCTCACAGAAGGGGGTGGGGTGGGGGCACAGATACACTTTTCCTGTGTACTTTAATGTTACAACCATAATCCCAGTGTCAAAGGCAACCACCACCATCACAAACCTGAATGACCACTGTCCAATTGTTCAATAGTACCGCCATTTTTTAACCCTTTGATGCAAAACATGGGTCAAAAGTGACCCGGCTGAGTTTTTATCTTCCATATCTTTGCAATAAATTAATTCCATCATTCAGTATTCAAGGTATTCCTCAATTAATTTGTTTTTGATCATCTCATCTCATTATCTCTAGCCGCTTTATCCTGTTCTACAGGGTCGCAGGCAAGCTGGAGCCTATCCCAGCTGACTACGGGCGAAAGGCGGGGTACACCCTGGACAAGTCGCCAGGTCATCACAGGGCCAACACATAGACACAGACAACCATTCACATTCACACCTATGGTCAATTTAGAGTCACCAGTTAACCTAAGCTGCATGTCTTTGGACTGTGGGGGAAACCGGAGCACCCAGAGGAAACCCACCCGGGCACGGGGAGAACATGCAAACTCCACACAGAAAGGTCCTCGCAGGCCACGGGGCTCAAACCCGGACCTTCTTGCTGTGAGGCAACAGCACTAACCACTACACCCCCGTGCCGCCCTCCTTTCTTACTTTTTGAATAAAAACCCTTTTTGTAGCACTACCCTTCTAATGCACAACATGGGTCAAAAACGACCTGCATTAATTTTCCAGGTTATTTCATGTATGGCTGAGTGTTTCTATGATATACTTTTGAAATAAATTCATTTTGTCATTTACTTTTCCAAATATGGAGTAAATATCTTGTTTTTGTTTAGCACAAATCATCATTTTTATTTTTCCTTTCTTAAGTTATGAACAAGCACAGCTTTTGTAATTCTACATCAAGTTTACACACATGGGTCAGAAACGACCCGCATGCATTTACTACAGCGTTTGGTGGGAACTGTGAATTGTGCTTGTGTCAGACATTTCACAGCTCAGCACAACGCCCTTTGCCCATCTAACACATGTAAGTAATGGTTTTCAATTGTTCTAACATTACCTTAGAAAAAAATTGATTATCTTTAGGTTGCCTTGAGAGTGAGTAGATTACTTGTCAGAAAGTTACAAGTAATTACTATTAGCTACCTAGCTGTTGACATATTCTACTTTAGTTAGCTAATTTTATTGTAGTGGGCTTGGCTAACTACGCAGTTAATAAATAAATAACTGGCCCCATTCACTGCTAAAGTAAATACTTGAAACAAATTATTATTATAGTATTAAGACATTTAATTTTAAATCACACTTGGATGACCCATGTGTAGTAATATAAAAAGTATTTTTGTTCACAAAGTAGGAAAGAAAAAAATAAATTAATGATTTGTGGTAATTAAAAACAAGATATTTAAAGAATACTTGGAATATTCAATCATAAAATAAATTGATTTCAAAAGATAGAGCAAAGAAAAACTCAGTCAGCATGAAATAACCTGGAAAATGAATGCGGGTCATTTTTGACCCATGTTGTGCATTAAAAGGGGTGTGCATATGTTTTGCATCAAAGGGTTAAAGAGACTGAGAAAAGTCAACTTGTCCACCAGGCTTCTGTGGAAGTGTGGAATGTTCAACTTACACCCCTAAAGTTTGCTGATTCAGTCAATTCTTTTAAAATGCAGCTCAAAACTGTTAGGGTCACAGGTAGGAAAGACAAAGATGCAAGTGAGCAGTTTAATAAAAGCCAGTGTCAGGCAAACAAATTGAAATCAGCAAACACAGTTCAGGATCAAATGACAGGCACATGGTTAAGTGATCAGCAAATAGGATAGAAGAAGAAGCCTTTATTTTTCACATGCACATTCAAGCACAGTGAAATTTGTCCTCTGCATTTAACCCATCTGAAGCAGTGAACACACACAAGTGAGTAATGAACACACCCACATACCCAGAACAGTGGGCAGCCATGCTATAGCACCCAGCTGGGGGTTAGGTGCCTTGCTCAAGGGCACTTCAGCCCAAGGCCACCCCATGTTAACCTAACCACATGTCTTTGAACTGTGGGGGAAACCAGCACACCCAGAGGAAACCCAAGCAGATATGGGGAGAACATGCAAACTCCACATAGAAAGGCCCATCGACTACTGGGCTTGAACCCAGAACCTTCTTGCGGTGAGGCGACAGTGCTAATCACTACACCACCATGCCACCCGTAGTGCTGGCTGGACAAAATGCAATACAGAAAACTAGATCAGAAGTGAAACAAGCGGTCAACAAACATGATCAATAAGGCTTGGTAGTCATACAGAATGTCATTGTGGTGCTCCATTTTCTCCACTTGTTGATATGTCTGTGAAGATTCTCAGTCATCCAGGTCATCATAAACCATAGGTGCTAAAGAAAGCAACTGGACTTGCTTGAAATTCTTGAAGACGTTTCACATCTCATCCGAAAGGCTTCTTCAGTTCTGTCTGACTAGTGGGGAGTTCCAGGTATTTATCCTCTAATGGACCAAAAGCAACTCTAAGGAGAGTTGTTGAGGTCACATGGGTTGTTGACCCTCTCAGTCATCCTGTAGGTTGTTAGGGTCACTGGAGGCTGGGTGTGAATGACCCTCTAGACTGCTAACACTGTTCACTTCCGGCCTCCAGGGACCCTAATGACCTACATGATAACTGAGAGGGTCAACGACCCATGTGACCTCAACAACTCTCCTTTGTGAGTAGTGTTTTTGGTCCATTAGAGGATAAATACCTGACATGCATTTGTCAAACAATGCTTGTTCCTATCGTGCATCATTTTCCATTCGGCAAACGTGAGCCAAGCAGCATAGTGGTGTAGTGGTTAGTACTGTTGCCTCACAGCAAGAAGGTTCTGGGTTTGAACCCAGTGGTGAACGGGGGCCTTTCTGTGTGGAGTTTGCATGTTCTTGCTGTCTGTGTGGATTTCCTCTGGGTGCTCTGGTTTCCCCCCAAAGACATGCAGGTTAGGCTAATTGGTGGCTCTAAATTGACCATAGGTGTGAGTGTGAATGGTTGTTGGTGTCTATGTGTCAGCCCTGTGATGATCTGGGAGCTTGTCCAGGGTGTACCCTGCCTCTCACCCATAGTCAGCTGGGAAAGGCTCCAGCTTGCCCACAACCCTGCACAGGATAAGTGGTTATGGATGGTGGAAAAAAATTCTGATCTTTATTTTGGTTTCATTGTGTTTTGCTTCACAAAAACCTCCCATTTAATAAGGGTGTGTAGACTTGTTTTTATAGCCACTGTAATCTATCCATCTTATCCATTTCCATACTTGAACCACCTGCTATTTATCTGCACTGTTATTTCAACTTGCCGCCTTGCTTGGGATCACCACCTTACTTGTGGTGGGGTGGTTTGTGTGTCCCAGTGACCCCTAGAGCTATCTCAGCTGGAGCTTCATGCTCCTGTTAGGGCCACCCAGGCCAAACAGGTCGAAGGGTAGGGGGCAGATGAAAACTGATCCCCCATTTTCCCCCCTCAGGAGGTTGGTCTAGGGCTAACAACCTTGTATCGTAAAAAGTAGATGTTACAAAATCATCGAGGGGTAACTTTCAACCACCGGGCCTGGGCGAGGTAGGATCTTTAACATGAAGGTTTATGATGTGACACGGTGAGAGCCAGATGGAGACCCTGGGGACGAATGACCATCAGAATAGTGAATTTGAATGTCAGAATGATGTATGAACCAAGAAGAGTGGTGCAGATAGCTAAGGAGATGAGGAATTACAATATATCCGTACTGGGTTTGAGTGAAACAAGATGGAACCAAGCTGGGCAGTTAGTGTTATCAACAGGAGAACTGGCATTTGGCATTGATGTTGTCAAAGGAAGCTGCCAGAGCTGTCATTAGTTGAGAGCCAGTCAGCTCTAAAATTGTGATGGCTAAGTTTTCAACCAAGCAAAAGAACATCAAGGTTAATATTATACAGTGTTATGCTCCTACAAACAATGCTGAGGAAAATAAGAAGGAGGAGTTCTATTCCATACTACAGGATCTCCTGAACAAGGAATGATCTAAGGACATTACCATCATGATAGGGGACTTCAATGATAAGATAGGATCTGATAACACTAGTTATGAAGAGGTCATGAGAAAGCATGGTCTTGGGGAAATTAATGAAAACAGCTGTTTACCGACCTCTGTGCACTGAACCAACTTGTCATTGGAGATAGTATTTCTCCACACAAGGGCATACATAAAGCTACTTGGGTATCGCCTAATCATCTTACAGAGAACCAAATAGATAATTTTTGGATCAGCAAGAAATTCAGGAGAACATTGCAAGACGTGCAGAATAAGAGGGGCGCAGACATAGCATCGGACCACCACCTTGTCCTGGCAACCTTGAAATTGCACCTTAAATGTCATAGCCAACCTGCTGGATCTAAGACATGATACAATGTAGACCTGCTTAGAGAGGCAAAGATGAAAGACCAGTTCTAGATAAGTATGTCAAATAGGTATCAGGTGTTCCAAGATTTTTATGAAGCAGAGGGTGTAACAGATATCGAAACTGAGTGGAGTACAGCGAAGAATGTTTGGATCGATGCATGTGAGGAGACTATTGGAAGGAAAAATCAACCTACAAGGACTGGATGTCACTAAATACTTTAGAGAAGATTTGAGGAGAGGAAAAACTGTAAAGCCAATTTGAACAACTGCTGGACGAGAGATTCGAAGGCTAGGGCCCAGGAGCAGTATGGAATGGCTCACAAGGAAGTACGAAAAAGTGTTCAATGAGATAAAAGGCTGTACATGGAGAACATGGCGAAGGCAGCAGAAGAAGCAGTGGCCAGGAGGAACATGAAAGATCTTTATAGCTACACGAGGAGGCTGGCAGGAAAATATCATCGTGCAGAGAAGCCATTCAAGGACAAGTGAGGCAAAACCTTAACCAAAGCAGAGGAGCAACTCAAGCGTTGGGTGGAGCACTTTGGAGAACTACTAAATCGACCTTCCCTGGAGAACCCACCAGATATTCCACCGTCTGACACAACCCTCCCCTTGAACTATGATAAACCCAGTAAGGATGAGATCCGGAGGGCTATTCAAGCCTTGAAGAATGGAAAAACAGCAGGACCTGATGGGGTTCCTGCCGAAGATATGAAGGCTGATCTAGCTCTATCTATCTATCTATCTATCTATCTATCTATCTATCTATCTATCTATCTATCTATCTATCTATCTATCCTTCACAGGCTCTTTGCTAGGATATGGGAGGAGGAGAGCATCCCAAAAGATTGGCGGGAGGGGATTATCGTAAAAGTTCCTAAGAAGGGTGAATGTAACAATCACAGGGGAATCATGCTACTATCTGTACTGGGGAAGGTTCTTAACAAGATACTTCTGGAGAGAATGAAAGCAGCAGTTGATGCCCTGCTACAAGACCAGCAAGCAGGTTTTCGGCAAGATTGATCTTGCATAGATCAAATATGTACGCTCTGTGTCATCATAGAACAATCATTGGAATGGAATTCCTCACTTGATGTCAACTTTGTGGACTATGAGAAGGCCTTTGATCGTGTGGACCATGAGACACTATGGAAGTTACTTCACTTTTACGGAATTCCAGAGAAATTTGTGGCCTTAATTAAAGCCAGCTAAGAGGAATGTCTTGCCGTGTTGCACACGAGGGTCAGTTATTGGAACCTTTTGAAGTTAGAACTGGAGTATGGCAAGGATGCTTACTATCACCTTTCCTTTTCCTATTAGCCATTGATTGGATAATGAGCTCGGTAACAAGGAGAGCAACAACAGGATCCAATGGACGCCATGGGAACAGCTAGACGACCTTGATTATGCAGATGATCTAGCCCTGCTTTCACATAACCATTGCCAGATGCAGGAGAAAACTACTAAGTTCGCAGAAACATCAGCCAAGATTGGTCTGAGGATCAACAAGGGGAAGACAAAGGTGCTTAGGATAAACACCACAAGCGAGGTACTTGTCGTGGTTGAAGGGCAAAAACTGGAGGATGTAGAGGAGTTTACATATCTTGGGAGTATTGTGAACAGTCTCATCATTACAAAGATAGGGAAGGCCAGAGAAGTGTATCTTATGTTGAAGAACATCTGGGCTTCGAAAGAGCTCACAATAAAAATGAAGCTTCGCATATTTACATCTAATGTGAAGTCAGTCCTGCTCTAAGGTGCAGAAACGTAGAGAATGACCAAGGAGACAGAACAAAATCCAGACCTTTGTCAATAGTTGTCTGAGACGAATTTTTGGGATCTGCTGGAAGGATAAAGTCACCAATGTGGCTCTATGGAAGCTTGCTGGGGAGGAGCCAATGGCACTGCAGATAAAGAGGAAGAAATGGGGGTGGATAGGTCATACTTTGCAGAAGCCTGCAAACATCACGTGGCAGGCTCTCGCTTGGAACCCACAGGGGAAAAGGAGAAGAGGCTGCCCAAGGAATAGTTGGAGGAGGAACTTAGAAAGCAAGCTCCAGGGCTTGGGACTAAGCTGGACTGAACTTGGAAGGAGGGCCCAGAATCGTGTAAGCTGGAGGAAACTCATCAGTGGCCTATGCTCCACAGGGGGCAACAGGCCTAAATAAGTTATTTCAACTTCTTCCTTGGTCTACATTTGACACAGCCATTTTAATCTCTAATAATAAATCTTTCCTGCACTTTCCATACCTGTCCACTGTGAATGCCAAATCAAGTTCGAGTAACCCCTTTCTGAACCTGCAAGCCGCCCTAAAATTATTTTCCCCATTTTTTTTTTTTGTGCTATTTTCACTGTCCTGCCAAATTATGCTACTCACCTAAAATCTTCTGTCTTATGTTTTTTGGACTTGTGATATGTTTACAGCTGAGGTTATAGCTGAACTACATTTCTTTACACTGGACTCCACTCTGAGTATTTTAATGACAATAAATGTCAATTTTATTCCTTTCTTAAATGAAAGTATTTTTTAAATTATTTTTCAGCAGTAAGACATGGATCCATGTGGTCATTGAGCCAGCCAGACTGAATTTCAGAGAATACCTTTTAACAATAACACCGCTTCCAGAAAGTGTAATTTTGTATATTTTAATACTTTGCAGATTTCATAATTATTCATTGAAATACAAACCATTTCATTCTTTGAGCAACAATGCAATATATATATATATATATATATATATATATATATATATATATATATATATATATATATTCAGAGGTAATAAAGTTGCATGAGGCAGATAGTTTCACAAATTATTTAAAAAATGTATCGTTGAAAAAAACCCCAATACATTACAGACACACACACACTCCAAAGCAATAAGAGCATATCAGCTGCTCAATTATGTTTCATCTGTACAACATAATGCAAAATCAAGGCTCAGCGAGGTGCCTAGATCTTTAGCACCTGACACACACCTCGAATTGTTTAAAAAAATGTGCAGACAATCTATTAATAAAGATAATTTAAAAAAAGACCTCTACTTTAGGGTGGCACGGTGGTGTAGTGGTTAGCGCTGTCGCCTCACAGCAAGGAGGTCTAGGTTCGAGCCCCGTGGCTGGTAAGGGCCTTTCTGTGCGGAGTTTGCATGTTTTTCCTGTGTCTGCATGGGTTTCCTCCAGGTGCTCTGGTTTCCTCCACAGTCCAAAGACATGCAGGTTAGGTTAACTGGTGACTCTAAATTGACTGTAGGTGTGAATGGTTGTCTGTGTCTACACTACCGTTCAAAAGTTTGGGGTCACCCAGACAATTTTGTGTTTTCCATGAAAAGTCACACTTTTATTTACCACCATAAGTTGTAAAATGAATAGAAAATATAGTCAAGACATTTTTCTGGCCATTTTGAGCATTTAATCGACCCCACAAATGTGATGCTCCAGAAACTCAATCTGCTCAAAGGAAGGTCAGTTTTATAGCTTCTCTAAAGAGCTAAACTGTTTTCAGCTGTGCTAACATGATTGTACAAGGGTTTTCTAATCATCCATTAGCCTTCTGAGGCAATGAGCAAATACATTGTACCCAAGGGAGTAACTTTGATTTTGACATTGGTGGGGACACAAAAGTGATCCAAGGCAGAGCTTCCGAAAGGTGTTTTTTTTTTTTTTTTTTCCATTAGCAATCATAATTTCATGTCACGCAGATCTTATAGGGTACTGAGGGCAGCTGTGACCTAATGGTTAGGGAGTTGGTCTTTGGATTGCAGGTTTAAATCCCACTCTTACCTCTCCATCGATCGCTGAAGTGCCCTTGAGCAAGGCACCTAACTCAATATTGCTAGAATCTCATGATTTATTACTTTTACACCACACAATTCCTAATTTGTGTTTAAGCAGTCGTTCTGTCTCTTCCACAGAAATACATGAAAATAAGAATTAAAAACTTTAAGCATTTTTAGCATGAAATATTGTTTGTTTTTTTTTAATTCAGTATCTGTATTGTTTGACATTGGGGGGGGGGGTCTCAAAATTCACTGACTGCCTTATTGAGACACTCATAAATAGGTGCTACTGGTGGCATTTTCTATTCTGTAATTAAGCTCAAATTTAGTTAAAATTATATTTGGATATATAATTTAGTGATTGCCTATTATAGCATGATTATGATTACATTAGTATTGCATTTGTAGTATACCCCCCTTTTTTTGTCTTTTTGTTGCCCCTCCAGTTTCCATATTATGCCTTTTTGTTGCCTGTTTCTGTGTTCGTAACGTGTTATGATTTTCACTGCAGATGTGCTTGTGACTTATTTTATGTTCATGCTGCAGCTGCCAATATTCGTCTGTAGGTGGCAGTAAAGGACCATGGATTTGTTGTATCTAGCCTAGCCTAGTAGTAGTAGAAAGAGGTCTCTGTAAAACGGTGAACGCAGCAGACTCAGCGGCTGTCACACTGTTGATTCTGAAATGCAAGTCGCACATCTGCATGGCCATGCAGTAGCCTACATCTGACTATTTACATTCTGTAAAACCATTAGGTCTATAAATTTAACATTCATTCATCGAGGATATTATCTAACACCAAGTTACATTGCTCCAGCATTCCTTTTCTCTGCAGCTATGCAGTAGCCTAGCTCTGATGCGTCCTGTCACGTTGCTAAACCTGTCTAAGGAGCCTCAGCAATACTTTTATGAAGGGTTTCCATACATCAAAAGGATTTTGTTGAGTTTTTAAAGCTCGACGGAAACCCTGCACTTACATTCTTGACTTTGAAGAAGAATGAACGAATGTCTCATTTCTTGGGAGGGGGGACGTCGTCCATGATACTCAAGTCAGCATGCGAGTCATAGGGCAAGCATGCATGGACATCGAAGTCCAGCTCAATTTGTAGGCTGATGGAGAGTGGGGGGTGCATGGGGTAGGTCAGGTGTGTACGGTACGTGTGAGATATGGGGGGTTGATGGGCGGGTGTCACGGCTGCTGTGGGAAGTGTGCTGCTTTTACAGCAGATGGAGTGACAGCTGGGATAGCCAACCATGTAAGTTAGCGAGAAACAGGTAGCTAATCAGAGAATGATATCTACGTTAGAGGGGGGATTATTAGCAGTGTCATACATTTAACCCTTTGTGTGCCATATAATCATTGCTCAGGTTTGGACATCGGTTTTATTGATCGTGATTACACAGTAGCGACTGAATATTGGTAGGGACACATCCCTAGCATCCCTACCCAAAATTACGCCCTAGATTGTACCATTAGAACACTGGAGTGATAGTTGCTGGAAATGGGCCTCTATACACCTATGTAGATATTGCACCAAAAATCAGACATTTAGTAGAATTTAGCTAGAATAGTCATTTACCACACTGAAAAAAGTGAAACGACTGTGTAATTAATGTGATGTATTTTTTTGAATTGATTTAAATGAAAATTCTGGTTTCTAGTATGAACTGATTTTTTTTAGTTTATCTGGAAGCAAATTACACGTCGATTGGAACAAATTAAAAAAAGTACTTAAACTAAAATATAATTTTCACTTTAAACCAGAGGTGACCATACCACGTGACAACACGTCATCACATCAGTTCGCTCCCTATTGGTCCTATTGGTTGAAGCAAAACGGGTGTTCTGAATTGCTTGCAAATTCATTGAAATCCAAAGCTCCAGAAGATGCGATACCAGCCAAAAACATAAAGCGTCCTAGGAGAGGAGAGGCCAACCACATACCCGACATTCCAGCTGGAGAAACCCTTGACAAGTTGGAAGAGGAGAGATTGTCACTTTTAAGTGAAGTGAAGAAGCGAAACAATCGTGCAGTGGTAAGGGACAAAATGGACAAGACATTTTCGCTGCGAAGACAGGAAATTGTGGGAAAGGAAACTGGAATGGAAGAGTTAAAAGAGAGATACTAACCCCATGGTAGCTGTGACTGAAAAGTCTAGTGGTAACAGGACGCCTCCTTTCATTATCAGTGAGAGTGATGTGAGGGGAGTGTTCAGAGGCGTAAATGGGAGGAAAGCAACAGGCCCCGATCAGATCCCTGGCAGGATTCTGAGATCCTGCGCTGATCAGCTAGCCCCTGTTTATGCTGAGATCTTCAATATGTCACTGGCTGAAGCCGTGGTTCCATCTTGCTTTAAAAAATCAATCATTGTTCCTGTGCCTAAGAACAGCAAGCCAGCAGGCCTGAATGACTACCGCCCAGTGGCCCTTACATCAGCGGTAATGAAGTGCTTTGAGAGGCTTGTGAAAAAACACATATGCCACACCCTGCCCAGTTCTTTTGATCCTCACCAATTTGCCTACAGAGCAAACAGAAGTAGGGACAATGCCATCTCAAGCCTACTGCACACTACATTGGTCCATCTGGATGAGGGGAGGGGAAATTATGTGAGAATGCTGTTCATAGATTATAGTTCAGCATTTAACACCATAATCCCCCTTCGCCTGGCTGATAAGATGAGGGCGCTGGGATTTAACACCCAGTTGTGCAATTGGGTGCTCAGCTTCCTCACGGATCGCCCCCAAGTGGTCAGAATAGGGGGGGGTGTCACTTCAGGGAAGTTGACCCACAACATTGGCTCGCCCCAGGGTTGTGTTTTAAGTCCATTGCTCTATAACATCTACACACACGACTGCACAACCACCAGCAGTTCCACTTCCATCATCAAATTTGCTGACGACACCGTGGTGCTGGGTCTCATCTCACAAAAAAACGAGCAGGCTTACCTGAAGGAGGTGGCTGACCTAGCACTGTGGTGCCAGTCCAACAACTTGGCCCTGAATGTCAGCAAGACAAAGGAAATGGTAGTGGACTTCAGGAAGGTGCAGAGCAGGACATATACACCACTCACCATTAGCGGGGAGCCTGTGGAGAGGGTCCCCAGCTTCAAGTACCTGGGGGTACATCTGACTGAGAACCTCTCCTGGTCACTACAAACACAACACCTCACAGCGAAATCCAGGCAGCGGCTGTACTTTCTCCGTCGACTGAGGAAGTTTAAGGTCTCCCCCTTCCATCTTGACCACATTTTACTCCTCAGCGGTGGAGAGTGTCCTAACAGGCTGTATTACGGCCTGGTTTGGGAACTGTACAGCATGTGACCAGAAAGCACTGCAGAGAGTGGTGCACTCTGCGGAACGGACAATCAGAGCCTCCCTACCGAGTCTGATGGACATATACACAAAGAGGGTGGGAGCTAGGGCCAGGAAAATCATGCAGGATGTCTCACACCCAAACTCTAACCTCTTCACCCTGCTGAATTCGGGCAGACGACTACGAAGTCTCCATGCACGAACAGAGAGACTGAGGAAGAGTTTTTATCCACAGGCAGTTAGACTGCTAAACTCAGTACATTTTAAATAATCCCTTTTACTACAGTTTTTATATCAGTGTTAGAGGACTCATTTTCCTCTTTCTAACTGTGCACATTTTTTTATCTTGTTGTCATCCCCAGGCTATTTTAACTTACTCATTAGTATTTTAGACTTATTTTTTACATGTCATGCTTCAGGAGTCATCTTTTACTTTTCTAGTGCGGTTACTTATTTGCATATGTTGTTTTTATTCTTATTTATTTATTTATTTATATGCTGAGCTGATGACCCCTTTAACATTTCACTACATGTAAAATGTATGTGACAAATAAAAGCACTTGACTTGACTTGAGTTAAAAGAGAGATGGCCTGCATTGTTTGCGATGGATGAAGTAAGTAAAGGGTAGTACACGCATAAGGATTTTCTTAATCTGAAGATTTATTTATTTGTTGAAACAATTACTTCCTTGTTTCTTAGTTGGCTTGCTTTTTGATTGGCTCAATTGCATTCCATGTCACAATTCACAAAATCATGTCCTCTGCTTTCCCCATACACATAAAGATTTGTGATTGTAATGACAACTGAATTTTATATTTATGATTGTTGACTTGACCCTTTTTGGAGCAGATTATAGGGACCCATTCAATCAACACGATTTAAACTACAAGATAATCTTATAAGATAATTTTGCAAAACAAAAAATTATAAAGTGTTTGTCATCCTTGGTCAGGAAGGGTGGAAATTGATATAAAACAACCTAATTATTTATGTGTATACCCTACCTCTTAAATCAATAACAAAATTTCACTTCTGAGCTGTAAAGTAGCCTTAGTGATAATTTGGCCTATGCCAAGAAATCTGCAAATATATGGAGCCAAGTCAAAGTGATGTTAGAAGAACTCACTTAACAGTCACGCAATCACAAGTCTTGTTCTGTTGTCTTTTTTTTGGCAGATCAATGCTGAATTCTCAAGGATTACAACTGTTCCCCTCACACCGCGATTCCTGGCTTCTCTGGACAAGCAGCACAGCAAGGTAATCGAGATCATTCAGAACAAGGGAGGAGCTGTCAAAGAGAACACTCGAAACATACTGAGAGTTCTTGATCAGGTATGTATTGCCCACTTCAAACTGTACCTTACAACTGTGCTTCATAAAGAAACGGAAGCAACAATTGCCATTTCTTCAACACTTGTAATTGTATGATTGTGAGAAAGATGTGCACAAAAATTCTCTGGTTTTCCGTCCGCTCAAAGCGCCTTACATTACTCGTCACATTCATCCATTCACATTCATTCACATGCGAGAAGCAGTGGGAGCAATAACTATACTGTACTGTTGCTAGTGTCCTGTGGACTGTCCCGGGACACCCGAGCACTGTCCCGGGACACATAGGCGCTGTCCCGGGACACCCGCACACTGTCCCGGGACACTCAGGCACTGTCCCGGGACACTCAGGCACTGTCCTGGGACACCTGAGCACTGTCCCGTGACACTCAGGCGCTGTCCCGGGACACTGAGGCGCTGTCACTGAGACGCAGTGCCTGAGTGTCCTGGGACAGTGCCTGGGTGTCCCGGGACCGTGCCTAAGTGTTCCGGGCCAGTGCTTGGGTGTCCCGGGCCAGTGCGCGGGTGTCAGGCACTGTCCCGGGACACTCGGGCACTGTCCCGGGACACTCGGGCACTGTCCCGGGACACCCAAGCACTGTCCCGGGACACCTGAACGCTGTCCCGGGACACCTGAGCACTGTCACGGGACACTCAGGTGGTGTCCCGAGACACCAATACAGTACTGGTACTGTCCTAGTACACCCACTGTTTTAAAGGGGCAACATGTAGGATTACGTAGTTTTGGCGGTGCCTGTGGCATGCGACAGTGCTCAGGTGTCCCGGGACAGTCCACAGGACACCAGCAACAGTACAGTACAGTTATTGCTCCTACTGTTACTAGCTCTTTGGGCAGTTTGGGGTTGAGTGCCTTGCCCAAGGACACAGTCAGGTTGAAAAGTGGACTGTTTAATTTTGCATTAATTAATATTGCAAGTGTTTGCATGTTCTTACCCTTAGAGCCTTGAGGTGAATCTGAAACGAGAGTGTCTACTGAAGGGCCTTATTGTCTACCTTGGGGAAGACGTCGACAAACTCTTCAAAGAATATCTGGTAAGTAGTTAAAAACTGATCAAGTTGTTGAAAATGTTTTTCTGAATATCTCACCTTAAAACTAAACTTAAATTTTAAACCATAAATGGCCTGAGGTTCCAAAAGCTGTTTCTGCTTTAATATGATGTAGATGAGAAAAAGAAAAAAAATGACCCATTTTGTATTGAATCTACAATGCAAGAAAATTGAGAAAATAAACAAAAGGGTATGTAGCCACTGTATACTATTGCTAGTAATATTTTTTGTCATAGCAAATGGTGCATTTCTTATGGCCGTCACATGTTTGCTATGCCACAGATTTAATTGGCAGGATTGTTTGTAGATATTTTTATGTTGGTATATTAGGCACTGCTTTCATCTGCATGACTTTTAATTAATTGCTTGTCTTGTATCAGGTCAGTCAGGAGGAGGAAGCAGAACAAGAGCTTGCGAGATGTACCATGGCAGTTTTTGTCATCAGAGAGGAGGAGGATCCTCTTCAGCCCCCACGTGATATTGGAGTCATTATTGAAGGTGTGAGAGTGCTCTGTGAGTTGCCATCGCTTGCACATGGATGTGCCATGTTGTTTGGCCTCATCTATGCGCTGAACTTGCGTTATCCAAGTGAGTTAAAACATACTTTTGATGCACTGCAGAAAATATTCATGGAGATAGAACCAAAGAAAATGACATGCAGAGTGTGCAGTCTGAGTGTCAAGCTCTAAATATTGGATGGTCAGAGACATATACCATGTTGTTGTTATGTTTCTAAAAGTTTTATTCAGATTTCTCTGTTGTCCAGATGTCATTGCACTGAATGTCAACATTGTTAAGTTTGCAATCAAAAGGAGGATGCTGAGGTTATTAGCACTTTGCTCATCTCATGCGCCCTCAGCAGTTAAACTGTGATGTTTTTTTTTCTGGTTCATTTTGATCTGTTCATTTTATTAGTACAAAAATAACAAAGGTTTGTGAGCCAAGATGTATGTGGTACATTTTACAAAAAGGTTGCACAAGGTTTGCGCAAGACCACATTGTATTTGATTTGATTTTTTTTTTTTTTTTTTTGGATGTGTGAAACATACATGGCTGCTTTATTGGCGGCAAGATGTTCCAGAGTTTAAAGGTGGTGCATATTTTTTGACATCACAATAAACAAGGTCACTTGAAGAGAATGATTCTGTCTTTCATTGTTAAATATATATTTGAAGTTAACTAAATGTGTTTTCAATTTTATATTTAGTGAAAATTCTACCTTAAATTGATTGCAAAATAAGCATTTCTGCATGGTAAAATGTAAGTTGTACATGTATATTATATTTGATCACATTAAGAAATGTTTTTATTTGGGACCAAAGAGAAAATACTGGTTAAGATCTAATTAAAATTATAGTTTATACTGAATCAGTAATTTAGTTTGAATTAAATTAATGAAATTGACTGTAACAAAATTACAGCAATTTAATTAGTTTATTCCAAAGTAAAAAATGCACTTGTATGTAACTGTTATAATTAAGTTTATCCAAATTGAAAAAATGAGTTACATCAAAGTAAAAACAATCTGTGTGGTCTTTATAATAAGTGATCTTTTTAAGTTGAGTGAAAGTATTTTTTTACTTTGACAAAATAAATATATTTAATTTACATTAAATTGAAAATTGTGCTTTCAACTAAATCATTAATTTAATTTGTAAAAAAACTAAAACAATTAGCTGTAACAAATTACAGCAATTTTTTAAGTTAGTCCAAAGTATCATTTTTTTCAGTGCACATTAGCAAGGTATAAAGTGTATTTCTGATTAGTTTAAAGTGATCTTCATTGAAAAGAACAGTGCGTTTCTTTCAAAAATAAGGAAATTTCAAAGTGACCCCAAACTTTTGAACGGTAGTGTATGTGTCAGCCCTGTGATGACCTGGCGACTTGTCCAGGGTGTACCCCGCCTTTCGCCCGTAGTTAGCTGGGATAGGCTCCAGCTTGCCTGCGACCTTGTAGAACAGGATAAAGCGGCTAGAGATCATGAGAAGAGACATCTACTTTGAAGAAACTAGGCAGTAAAGACTTAACTCCACTCCTCAGTGTAACATTGACCAATTATAATCTCTCATACACACTCATTAATCTGCAGTCAGGACATTTGTGGGTCTCCCTTTATCAACATATGTGTATGTGCAAAGAAAACAGAATGCACTCGTGAAGGAACAGAGGCTTCAGAAGGGGATCAATTAAGAGATAATCAAAGTGTTTCTGCACAGATTGACTTCATCTTGAATCCTATTAATTTTGCTCTCGATTTTGGTTGCCAGGCTCTTCATATTGAACTCATGCAGTAGTCCGGGAAGGCTGCTGACTTGCTGCTCTGTCGCCTTGCTAAGCCACTGCTGCAGCTGCTGAATCCAAGTGTCCTGGTCTGTGACAGACCGTAATGCACGAATGTTCTTTGAATTAGTTAATTGCCTAATGATGCGATGGAGCATCTTAGTATTGTGATGCTTGACAATTTCTATTAAGGACTGCTTGAGGATATTTACCCAACCTGAAAACAGAAGAATAAAAAATTATCAAAAACAGTGCTTGCATCCAGTTACTGTGTCTGATTCATTATTCAAGGGAGAGGAGGAATCAGTCTGAGAGTGCAATAATGAATAATTTAACATCTCTTTTAGAGCTATAAAGACAAACCACTGCTGTTGTATAATTTATTAGGATGCCGAAATAGAACATTGAGGTGAGATCTAAGCAGAGTGGAAACTTTTTACGGGTTATTATTTTACCCGACACCATCAGGTAACATTATAAAGATTTGCATGAGGTTGGGTCACTGTTCAATTCTCAAATCTGACTGGTCAGAAATTGTTGATTCATTTTTGCAAGGTTTATATGAACACACTCACTCATTCTAAGATGTGATCGTTTCTATAAAACCCCTTTACACAGACATATTATAATCAAAGACTAATAAACTGAATAACAAAGTGCTGTCTAATCACTGGAGCTCTCTGAGTGTTCAGTGCACATTTCAGCTCTGAGCTAGATGCCAAAACAATCCCTTCACAGTCTCTTCTCCCCTTACTCTAACCCCAGCCAAGTTTCTTCTTGAGTCATGTTTCCATAATTAGCTATTCAGTGGAGACCTGATATGTCTATGATCCTTAGCTTGGTCTCTCACATTTCTATCACTGCCAGATAAAAAAGTGGTGCTAATAGTTCCTGTTTATAGTTGAGAAGCCTTATAGATGACATTACAGGCATTTAGCAGACACTCCTATCCAGAGCAACATACAATGTACCCAGAGCAGCCTGGGGAGCAGGTGCCTTGCTCAAAGGCACTTCAGCTAATCCTGCTGGTCCAGGGAATTAAACTAGCAACCTTTTCGGCCTAAAGCTACTTCTCTAACCATAAGGCCATGGCTTCCCCTCCTCAGTCCTCAAAAGGAATAGAAAACTATTCCTTGTCCTTGTTAAATGAAACCCTAACAATTTTCAAGAAAGCATACCATCTTGTGCAATACTGTTGCAGGTAACACACACGTTGTCCAAATGGCTGGTTCCATGGAACAGAAGCTTCTCTTCTGATTTGCACGGTGTGTGTGGAACACATTTGGTGTTTCCCGGTTGTCCGACTGCATAACTTCCATTCCTGCAATACTCACACACCGTGTCTGTGTATGGAGTCCCTGTTCAATGATTAAAAACAAGTCTTAATTTAAAAAAAAAAAATTGCAGAAAGTAAAATTTTTACATGCTTTTCTCCCTGTTAACTTTGTCTTTCTTGGTTCTTTTTTTACAGATATATAAAATCAACAGTTGTTTTTTTTTTTTTTAAATGCAACAATTTGTTGGCATGGAATTCCACGAAACATCGTGTATCATAGAAAAGACTTTAAGAATCATATGATATTTCATTCAACCCTAATTAAGGTTCACTGATGTCCATGTTATTTTCTCACTTTTATTTTATATACATCATGTAGATGCACAGATTAATTATTTTCTCTTAATACAAACTACATACAGTTTGTGCTTGAAATAAAGTTTTAGTTGTATCACATGGAACAGATAAATACACACTAAATAAAAAAATCCTCGGGTATAGCAGCAAGATGATTATACACTCTAAGTGATCATTCAACACTGATACATTTCAGAAGCTAGACAAGAAAAGACAGGTTCTGATTAACTTTTGAACTGAATTACCTTTTTCTTTGACTCCGTATCCGACTGGACACACCGTATGTGGCTGGCAGCTGTACGAGTCGCGGTAAAAGCCCTCCTTGCACGCACACACACGGTTACTGGACCTCGTGCATTCCTGTACCATGACCTCATCTGAAGAACACCAGTCGCATGGTAGACAATCATAGATGTAGTTCCAGTACTTGGTGTAGAATCCATCATTGCACGGTTGGCACTTGGTAGGGCGTGTCTCCGTGCAGTGCTGCTGCAGACGGAATCCTGGACCACAGCGGTTGCACAACACTGTCCGGCCAGAGGGAAGCTTGTGCAGATATGTGGTCTCATTTTGAGCGAGGACCAATGATGCTGTGCTGCTGTATAGCACTAAAAGTGTGAGGACAAACTGTAGAGACAAGTGCGCACACACACACACACACACACACACACACACACACAAAGAAAGAGAAATAAATTACATGTTCAATACAGGCAACATGTTCAGTCTTTCTTGTTTGAATCTTAAAGCACTGTGTCTTTCGTGAGTTCCTGCTCGAGCACACAAGAGTGCATTGTAACACTAACACTAACTCACTGTCAAAATGGATAACAAGAATACTCAATCATTTTTTGCTACCTTGGTTTTAGGAATTGTTAACTCCTTATCCTTATCATCGTTATCCGAACACAATACAACAAACAAATCAAAATAAAATCCACACACACACTTTACTGAGAGCAATCCCAAACCCAGAGTGTCAGAGTAAGACTTTTACAGGTTGACAAGTATAATATTCAACAAACTAGTGAGGATCTGGACATAGTAATGGAGAGGAAGATGAGGGATAAAATCAGGAGCATCCCAAGCAAACCCTTCTAACCTCTATAGATAAAGAGCACTATCAATCTTCTAACCCATGGGCAGGACGGAGCAGATACAGGGGGTCCTTTGTCCTGACAGCCATCAGTCAAGCCATTAGTACAAGAGTGCCAGTGGACATTTTATGATTTACTTTAGACATTGGATTTTTAACACTTTAAATACCTGAATGTGTGTGCTGTTTTTTTTTTTTGCACCACATTTAGACAGTATATTTCATGTCTGTGTATCCTTCTACATCTGTATTCACCTCCTGCTGTTAATTAACACCCACCAGAGGATTAATTAAGTCTTAATTAAGGGTAAAGCTCTTTTCTTATAGCTCCAATGATCAAATTTGCACCAAAAACAACCGTGTCAGGTAAATATGAAAAGGCAGGAAGGATGCACCTTTTTTTTAAAAGAGTATAACAACACTGGAACATACCTTATAGGCTATGATACCTGCGTCAAGGTGTTAAACAGAACGTTTCATCCAGATAAGACCTCTCTCTCCCTCCATACCAAACACAAACACATTAAACACACATGTCAAAGCTCAGTCAGTTCTCTCTCTGAACACTATTTCTCTCTCTCTCTCTCTCTCTCTCTCTCTCTCTCTCACTCACTCTCTGTGTTTAAACACAGAAGAACTACCCTGTGCTAAAAAAAGAAAAAAAAACACCCCAAAACCTCCGTGCTCGAGCCGCGCCTCAGCACGCGTGCCATGGACTGACCCAAGCACGAGCGCTACGTGATTCTCTGAAAGTGCGACGTCACTCACCTCGCGGGTTGCCATGAGTTCCTGTATACGTGTGCGTGCCTGCCTGCTTGCTTGTCTTTCTCTTTCTTTCTCTCCTCCAAGTTCTCAAGGAGGAGCACCTCGTCCCTCTTTTTATTGCGCTCTGCTTGCTCTTCTAAATGCGTCATAAAACGCACTACTCATCTCATCTCATCACCTCTAGCCACTTTATCCTGTTCTACAGGGTCGCAGGCAAGCTGGAGCCAATCCCAACTGACTACGGGCGAAAGGCGGGGTACACCCTGGACAAGTCGCCAGGTCATCACAGGGCTGACACATAGACACAGACAACCATTCACACTCACATTCACACCTACGGTCAATTTAGAGTCACCAGTTAACCTAACCTGCATGTCTTTGGACTGTGGGGGAAACCGGAGCACCCGGAGGAAACCCACGCGGACACGGAGAGAACATGCAAACTCCGCACAGAAAGGCCCTCGCCGGCCACGGGGTTCGAACCCGGACCTTCTTGCTGTGAGGCGACAGCGCTAACCACTACGCCACCGTGCCACCCTGCACTACTCATTTCCAGGAAAATACCCCACATCTTAATGCATATCAACAATGGAATTATATATACATACACACGCATATTTGGGAAACACTTGTGACAGCCTCGGTATTAAATAACACCATTTACCATCACCTTCCTTCCTTCTCTCTCTCTCAAACTGGACATTTCACATCTTTGCACAGTACCTTGGAGTGTGTGTGGTGTGTTGTGTTATGGGTTGGGTTGTGTGTGTTGTTTTTTTTTTTTTAACTTTCATATTTCTTTATCATACCAGAGATCCTTACATTTAATCCTAGATTTCCAGAGCACATTTTTTTTTAAACACTAAAGTACAACATGGTAGATGGTAGAGAGCTTAGTATTCATAATAAATCATCAATTTTTATCCAGTTATTTTCTATTAGCCTATAAAACTGAACATGGACTGATGTTGTATATTAAATACAGAGCTGATATGTTTATTATTTTAGAATAAAAGAACAGAAAGTATTTATTTGTCACTTATTAGGTGACCTGGCTCATTTGAATACTCAATTTTGATTGGTTGTTAGCAGAAGCAATAAAATAATTTGTATATCAGTGAGGGTTTTTGTGTCAAATTATTGATTTGTTTAGTAGATACTCATGTATTAAGCGGGATAATGTACAGCGAGCCTCTGCTTTTTATCAGCATCCAATATCACCTGTAGGGTTATTTCAGAATAATAACCAGCTCAAGGTATATTAACCCTTACACAGACAGTACAGTACATTAAAATTATTTTTTGGGGAATCAGAGCAAAGGGTCAGCCATGATGGGGAAGCCATACCTTAATGGTTAGAGAAGCAGCTTTGGGACCAAACGGTCACCGGTTTGATTCCCTAGACCAGCAGGGATGGCTGAAGTGCCCTCGAGGTACATTAACCTATACAGTACATTACAGTATAGCAAAATTGTTTTTTGGGGGTCAGAGCAAAGCATCAGCTATGATAGGTAAGCCATGGCTTAATGGTTAGAGACACAGCTTTGGGACCAAAAGGTTGCTTGTTTGATTCCCTGGACTAGCAGGGATGCCTGAAGTGCCCCTGAGGTTCATTAACCCTTACAAATACAGTGATGGTAAAATTGTTTTTTGAGGATCAAAAAGGACTCACCATGCTGGGGAAGCCATGGCTTAATGGTTAGAGAAGTGGCTTTGGAACAAAAAGGTCACTGGTTTGATTCCCTGGACCAGCAGGGATGGCTGAAGTGCCCTTGAGGTACATTAACCTTCACAGTATAGCAAAGTCGTTTTGTAGATGTCAGAGCTTTGGCATCAGCCATGATGGGTAAGCCATGGCCTAATGGTTAGAGAAGTGGCTTTGGGACCAAAACGTTGCTGGTTTGGCTGGACCAGCAGGGATGGCTGAAGTGCCCTTGAGCAAGGCCCCTAACCCCCAACTGGATAAGAGCGTCTGCTAAATGTAATATGGTACTCGTGGAGCAGGTGGGCTTAAGGGCCTTGCTCAAGGGCCCCACAGTGGCAGCAATGTGCCTTGAACCTTATAACCCAGAGCCTTAACCACTGATTCATCACTGTCCAGTTTATGATAGCCTATTTACATAAATATGGCCTGAACTTGAACAAACTTCTATTCGACTGAAAAGATAGTCCTTATACAAGTAAAACAGGCAAGTAGTAATTTACACACACACCCCTGTACAGCTGCAGTCAGAAGTTTACAAACACTCATCACAACATGAATGTCATGGCAATTTTGGGTCAAGGCACAGACATGTCATGAACTGGAAGCTGCTGGAACACCAGCGTCATAGTCTACGAGAGGCTGCCATCCAAGAAAGAAGCTCCTGCTCCAAAATTAACTCCTTCACACTTGAATAACATTAACACCTGACCACAAAAACAAAGAAAAAAGCTTCTGGAGGAAAGATTTATCAGTAGATGTGACAAAGATTGAATTGCTTGGCCACAATGACGAGAAATACCATATGTCATCTCCTCACCAAAACACTATGCACAAAAAAACCCCAAAAGCCTCCTCACAGCTGTTAGAGCTGTGATTACAATATTATACTTTTTATTCACCTTCAAACATTATGCCTAACTCATTCATCTGAATGAACTTGAAATAATGACACAGTCATTAAATCTGGCAAATTTAATAAGCGATTTTAGCACTTGCCAGAAAGTAACTCATGTTCTGGAATAATAAAACCTTACTCATTTCACGTGATCATACAAACAAAACAAAACAGCACAAACCCCCCTGCCAAAGTAAACATGATCCAAACAATGCACACCCTGTGAACTCAAGAAAATGTCACATCATGTAGATGTATGAAATAAAACCATATAGCCAATGTATTATGTGTAAAAACAAATAAAACGAACAAAAAAAACACTACATATAATTAACAAATATTAAAAAGCATTATGTATTTAATATCTATTTAAGAAATAATTTATGAAGATAATTAATCTGATGAGAAAATGACCAGGATTCTGTTTCTACAAACTCAGATCTCCTAGATAGCAATGATCATCCATGAATAAAAATAAATAAATAAATAAAGACATAGCTAATAAATGTCAGGATCAGACAATCAGCTGTGCTTATAATGTGAAATGTGAATGTGAATACATCTAATAATTCTTCACTTCCTGTAATAAAGATGACACTTACCTTGCAGGAATGAACACAGATTTTGGTCTCAGGCCAAAAACACTTTTCCTCAAACTCCTGTAATGAGTATTCAGATATCGTTGCAGGCTAGGTGTGTCTGTTTTGAAATGTTAACCGAACTATGCAGAGTTTCTCAAAAGCATTGTTGCACAAAGATCATCATTAAATAGTTGATAGACCAGCACAATGAACGCTTTCTTTCTCCTCGTTAAGATGCTCTGAGCATTAAGAGGCTCTTGGGACACCTACCCCTGTACTCTTATGAACTCAGTCCTAATGAGAGCAAAATATATACAACATACAGACTTGACTGCAACTACTGGAAAAAAAAAAAAAAAACTTCTGCATCTGTTAAGGTGTCATGCAAGACCAGTCTGGTCACCTGCTAGTCCCCACTCAGTTAGTTAACTCTTCCTTATCCTATGACAACTACCAACCAGTGAAAGCGAAAGCCAACACGTACTTCCTCCACATGCCATACCAACCTCTGCCATACATCTTGCCCTGTGTTGCTGATGCTATGCCACAGGGCAGTATAACACACTCAGAAGAGAACATGCTACCTATCCTGTAACACATACATGTATAATTGGCAAACGTCACACTGATTGCATGCATGTATGGGGAAGCCATGATCTCAAGGTTAGCGCAGCAGCTTTGGAACCAAAAGGTTGCCGGTTCAAGGCCTTGGACCAGCAAGTCTGGCTGAAGTGCCCTCAAGCAAGGCACCTAATCCTGAATTGTTCCCCAGGCTGCTCTGGGTATGTTGTGAATCACTCTAGATAAATGCCATTAATGTGTTACAATGTCATCCACTCATCTTTTCTACAGAACACGGTTTACTTTTCATTCTTGACTCATAGCCAGGGATAACAGTGGTGCAACTGGAATTCGAACAGGACAACACTAATCTCATTCTTACAACATATTCTTTACTGATGACAATAACCATATCTAGCACTTACTACACTAGAGATGAAAGTGGAGCAAAGAAAAAACCCTGAACTTTTGAAAGTCAAACTGAGATATGGGGGGGGGGCAGCGTCCCCCGAAAATATTTTAATAACATAACACGCAAAACCCTGCATTCTAGTGCATTTTAGTACTAATTTTCACTAAAACAAGTTATAACTTTTAAGCCTTTTTCTTTCATGTACATTAATGATTAACATGTCAAAAATATCAAATTTAATTCCCATAGTTAATGAGTAATTTTCAGGAGTGCGTTTAGAAAACGAGGTGATTTTCCTGGCTATACAGTTCATTACTTTGAAAAAAAATCAGACAGTTGAAGGTAAACTCAGCAAAATCCCAAACCAGTCCTGTTAAAAAGTAAAGGTCTGTTAGAGTTTCTAAGGTGGTGTTTACATTAGACCGTATCCGTCTCGTTTTCGTCACGGATGCACTGTCCGTTCACATTAAAACGCCGGGAAACGACTCCACAGGCGGAACAACTTGAATCCGCCAGGGCCCACATATTCAACTCAGTTCGTATCTGATCCGGTGCTGTGTAAACATTGAGATACGAGGAAACGCAGTGCTGAGCTCTAGCTGACGTCGTCATTGGACAACGTCACTGTGACATCCACCTTCCTGATTCGCTGGCGTTGTTCATGCCACGTTGGTCATGTGACGCGACTGCTGAAAAACGGCGCAGACTTCACTTCCTGCTATTGTTTCCGCCTTGTATCACCTTTTTGTTTTTCATTAAAGAGTATAAAAGTATGAATATAATGCTTTGCTTTGTCATTCTTAATGTTGTTCATGGTAAGATGCATATACTGCCCACTGTGTAGTTATGATTGTCTTTAGGCTTGCCATCCTTCCACTTGCAAGTGGTGAGTGACTTGCGCATGCCCGATATGCACTGGGATCACACACACAGCGGCTCAGTCCCGAATCACTGCTCGTGCGCTTCACTCGCGCGCTCTGTGAGCTGCGCAGGGCCGGAATGCGCACCCTCCAGAGGGCACTCGCTGTTCAGGGCGGAGTGATTTGGAGCGCAGCTGCTGAGGAGGAAGCGCTGAGCCGCACTGACACATTTCAACTTACGTGCCGTCTAATTAGTCATGTGATTAGCGTATCCGTGTATTGGCGTTGCTGTGTGCACGCGAATCGTGTATTGGCGTTGCTGTGTGCACGCGAATCGTTTTAAAAACGTTAATCTGATGATCCGCTGATACGGTCTAATGTAAACACCACCTAAAGCTTTCAGGTTTCAATGTTGGGGACATTGAGCTTCGTTTATCAATCTTTTAGTAGAGTTGTGCGTTTGCATAAGCTAAAGTGAACTAAACATTTCCAATTCATATTTATGCGAGTTGAAGCCAATTGTTTACATTAGTTCATATTGTCTGTAAATTTAAACACCAATGAATACCAAATTTATCATATAAATCAGGGGCGTAGGGTGTGTGTGTGTCACACACTGACTGGCAGCCTGAGTACATTATGTAACAAAAAATAATTACCATTGCTAGTTTTAGGTAGCTTAGAAACCGGCTCTTCCATTATTGCTGTTTCTTCCACGTTTTCTTGATGTGTTCTAGAAACGGCACTAAAACTTAACTTTGAAGCCACAAAATGCAACTTTGATGGGAAAACATATATATATATATATATATATATATATATATATATATATATATATATATATATATATAAAATTGCTTACCTCTCTTCACGTCGAAAGGAGGAGGAAAGTTTTGCTTGTTTTGACACGGCGAATTATTAACACGAGAAAATACTTGTAATTCGCAACTAAAAAGACTGCAGCTACACTGGCAGCTTGAACATGCTTTCTAGTGCGATTGTGTTGCGCTTGTGCAGAACGGTGTCAGCATGTGCACCTGAAGGCGCACCTTGGGCGGGCACGCACGCCTAATGAGCTCCGGCATGCGCACCGTTAACAAAGAACACCTCTCTTTAATCAATGAACTATTTTGGGCTATTTAAGGACTGTGCCCATGCAAGGACGATACAAAGTATTACGCCGCGTCTAGGAATGCGAAAAATCCGAAAAATAAATTTCTCCATTTGGAAAACCGGAGATTTTCAAGAGTTTTGTCAAATATCCGGATTTCTGGGTATTTCGTCATTAGCGGAAAAAATCCAGAGGAATTTTCATGAAAATCTAAAAATCCGGAATTCCAGGAAAATCTGGAACACTTTCATGACTACTACACGTAAGATGTTTATGGACCAGTTACTAGGTTCGGAGGGAAAGCAGTTATAAATGGTTAAATAATAAAAACACACCTCAGACCAAAAGTTAGTTTAAATGCCGGCTTGTTTATCAAAAAAAAAAAAGTGGAAGTAGTTGGGTAATTGCAATTATAAATTGGCACTAGACAAGACATTTACAAACATAACATGAGCTACCTGTACACACACACACACCTTTTGAATATAAATGCAATAAATCAGTTAAAGGAAAATAATAATAAGTTTCTTATTATTCAATTGACTTAAACCTATTTGGTTTCAATATCTAATTTGAGCTCAGTTTCAATCCTAATTTTAGTCTTTATCCATCATAGGTTCTTAATCAGTTCCCACTTTTAATTGTTTAAGCAGTAAGTTATTGGGTTTTAACTATTTATCTCGTTTATCAACTCAACATACAGATTATCAATTCAACATAGGCCTATTTTAGAATCATGGAATCAAGTATTACTTTCCTAATAGCAGGGTCTTCAACCTAACCCACTGAAATGCATTCAGCATCTCCACCAGTTGGAAAATAACATTCAAATGCAATATCAAATAACAGGTCACAGTTCAACAAATATTCAGTTCAAAATCTGTATAATGAATCAAATCAATGAATGTGCAGTTATCAAGAATACTAAAGTGCTAATCAATCAGTCCATTAGCAATGAGTGCAAGGTAGTCTTTGCTAGCAACCGCGTGCGGCAGTCCATGCGGTGTCCACGTGATCCGAGGAAAAGTTGCAGTTTACAACGCTCTTACACTGCAAAAAATGGCCTTTCAAAAATAAGAAATAAAAGATTAAAACAAAGCATATTTGCTTGAATCAGGTGAAAAAAATCTGCCAATGGAACTAGTCAAATTTGACTTGGTAAGATTTCTTAAAGTAAGATGAAAAATCGAACCTGTTTTTAGATGAAGTAATTTCAAAATAAGATTGGGGAACTTATTATGCGAGATCTGATTAACTCAAAATAATCAAAATAGTTCTTATAACAAGATCGTACTTCTTACATTTAGCCATTCAAGTCATTTTTATTTATTTCATTTTAAGGGTATTTCACTTAAATTCATGACAAAGTCTTAGCAGTAAAAACTGAATTTAAGATAAATATACTAATATTAGGATTGTTAAATTCTACAACTAAGCATTGCTAGCTTAAAAGATTCTCCTTTTGTGACCTGTAATTAGTAAAATACTCTAGATATGAGACCAGAGACTATCTTGAATCAAGTTGACGACACGTGTAGCATTGCAACAAGTTTATTTTTTTTCCCATTTCAACATTCAAACATTAAAACATCTCTTAAGATTCCACTTCCCCAGGACCTCAGGCACCAAAAAAAAAAAATAATAATAATAATAATAATAATAATAAAGTCTATGCATTTTGACTTACAGTGCTTACACAACGCCAAAGCAACAGTGCATTTTGGGGGCACTGACTATTTCATGTGTATGAGGGGTTTACAAGATCAGGCACAAAAAACAAACAAACAAACAAACAAATAAACAAAAAAACACTGAACTTACAGCATTCCAAAAAGACCTCACTAAAACGCCCTCCACTCACTCATAGCCTTTTTGAAGGCACTTGTCTGGTCTAGAGTCTGTACAGCATCTAGAAGGACCTCACTCTGAATGACTGAGTAAACAGTCACAGTAAACTAAGGATATGAAAGGTGACCCAAACGTCTACGCATTTTGACTTAGTGCTTACACAACGCCAAAGTAACAATGCATTTTGGGGGCACTGACTATTTGTTTTTGTTTGTTTGTTTGGTGCCTGATTTCAGTAAAGTTCATTTATTCCCAAAACAAGCATACTTTTTTTTTTTCTTGAAACAAGATGAACCGCATTTGACAAATGTCCAAAATGTACTTACTTGTTTTAAAAAAAACAAACTTGTTTTATTTTCAAAGGTGCTCCAAAGAAGACTTTTTCAAGACATTTTGTCTATACAAGATTTTCAAGATGGACTGTCTAAAAACTCGCCTTTCTAGCTAAATGAGGTTTTGCTTGTTGGGCAATTATGTCTTATAATAAGGGTGGCTAGATGTTTTGACTTGAAAATAGACAAATAAACTTCCTAAGATTTTTATTTTTTGCAGTGTAGAACGCTCTTACCGCGATGTACACTGCAAAAACTAGCCATCCTAATATAAGGAAAAACATAATAAATTTGAGAACATTTAAGACTATAATCAAGTGAAATAATCTGCCAGTGCAGTAAGATAATTACACTTGGTAAGATTTCTTAAAATAAGCAAAAATATATAGGTATTAGACAAGTGAGAAATATCTTAAAACAAGTGGTTAAACACTCATTTCAAGCTCTTCATTAAGTTAAATAAACTTAAAATTAGCCTGTAAGTGCTTCTTTGATTGTTGTTTCTTTCTAATTTTGAAAGAAAAGATCTTAAAACAGGAGCAACTAAACAAGATGCATAGTCTGAATTCAAGAATTGTTTTTAGGTTTTCTGTCTCAAAATAAGACAAACTTTTTAAATGTTCTCAAATGTATTGTATTTTTCCTTATATTAGGATGGCTAGTTTTTGCAGTGTATAACTCCCTCTGATGTGCACGAACAGACAGCAACTTGTTCTTAATGGTACTGATGATTTATTCCAGGGGTCATCAAACTACGGCCCGCGGGCCGACTCCGGCCCGCCACCCCCCTTTGACTGGCCCCCCAGCCCCTCTGCCCCCCACCACTTGAACCGGCCCTATGAGGCAATCCCCAAAAGTGGTCATGGCCTATTTTTTTAAATTGCTTTTTGGCAAATAATAACATGTCTGCATCTTGTGTTTTGTTGATTTTATCAATTAAAATTGATATTTAGTTATAAAATGAACTATTCATATTTTCCGAATTTTCGTCATATGCTCGCGATCAAGCAGTGACAGGCAGCGCATGCGCAGAGAACTGTCAGTGTTCAGGACAGCAAAATGGCTAGCGGTAAGCGAAAAGTTGACAGAGAGTGCAGAGTTTTTAAAGAACAGTGGACCACCGATAATTTTTTTGTTCAGTTTGTCTTGTATGTAAAGAAAGTGTGTCGGTGTCAAAGAATATAATCTGCGTCGTCACTACGAAACCCGCCACAAAGAGTATGCTAGTTTGCAAGGGCAAACAAGAGAAGACAGGATTCGGAGGATGAAATGCGGACTGGCTGCACAACAGAATGTCTTCCTTCGCCAAACCCAGATCAACCAGGCTGCTGTCCGAGCTAGCTATAAGGTAGCTCACCTACTAGCTACCCATGGAAAGCCGTTTACTGATGGGGACTTTGTTAAAGTATGCATGCTTGCTGTGGCCGAGGAGGCGTGTCCTGACAAGAAGGATGCGCTCAACGCGGTGAGTCTCTCCGTACCTACTATGACCAGGCGAACCGAAGATTTGGGGGACACCGTGTATGACCAGCTGAATGAGAAAGTGTCAGAATTCAAGTTTTTTGCTTTGGCCATGGATGAGAGCAATGACGTGCAGGACACAGCACAACTGCTGTGATCTATTGTTCATATTATTATAATTTCACTGTTTTTTTTAATGTATTTATTTTATAGGCCTATTTATTTGACCTTTATTAAGTGCTGCACACAATTATTATTAATATTATTAATAATATCAACAGGCCTACCTACAATTTATAATTTTCCACTCACCTTTGCCAGTGTCAATCACCTCAAATAGGCAGATTTACACTGGATCCGGTGTAAATAGCTGCCAGATCATAATTACAGTAAACTAGAATGGAATGTTAACAGCAATGTAATGCCTTTTCTGGCTAATTTTATTCGTCTTACCTCCAACAAAGTGGTCACTACACAAGCGTTGGTATGCCGCTATCCATCTTCTCCGTCAGTCAGCATCTACCGGGATCCGATAAAATGATAACCCTTGCCTTGTTTGTTGATGGTTACTACATCCAGGTGCACAACAATATAGTGGCATGATGGAAGTC
The DNA here is from genome assembly GCF_027579695.1 of Neoarius graeffei. Lineage (NCBI taxonomy): Eukaryota > Metazoa > Chordata > Actinopteri > Siluriformes > Ariidae > Neoarius > Neoarius graeffei. The sequence goes on from NC_083570.1 coordinate 105,346,686, forward strand.
TTGCTGAAAATAAACACTTTCTTTGCTGCCGTTCCTCAATGTTGGCTGTGGTAAACTACTGGTAGTACATGTCCAAAATGGCGGCCGCGTTTGTCGTGACGTCACGTGAAAAGGGTCCTCTGGTCTTGAAACAAGTTTTCACAACTAAAAATGGCTGTGAAAGACTGAATGTGATCTCAAACAGTGTCTCGGTGATATAATTTGGCCTAATATGCATTTAAAGTAACTAATTTTATGATTTAGCAAATTAGGAAGAAATAAAAGACATATATTCTCAAAACAAGATTAATAATTTTACACAATCTGCTATTGCTTAGCATATCACTCTCAAAACAAGATCAAAAAGTTTTTTTGTCTGAATAGAAGATTGTAAGACTTGGTTAGATAGCCAGTTTTTGCAGTGTAGAGATTCACTTTCATCAAAAATAGTCAGTTGGCTGGTCAGTCGGCTTTGCTGTAGAAAGTCCACGTTCCCAAAAACACAGGAGAAAACTTCCAATGTAACTCACAGTCCAGGCTCTTGAAGTGGGTGGCTCACCATCAACAATCCGCGTCCATGTGGTCGGCGTGTGTCCTTCAGCAGCTCACGGTTTCCCTAGCAACTTAGTCAACTTAGCAAAAGAATGTTCAAAGTAACCACAGTCTATCGGCATAGACAGAACAATAACTAAAACACTTCAGAACATAAAATAAAGGTCAGCAATACTCAATATCTGATCGTTTCAATTAGCTCACTGGTTTAACTCACCAGCATGACCTTCCATCTCTAGTTCTCGTTCAGTCCTGTCATCTGTTTTTAGCAGAAAACCGCTACAAGCATTCTGATTGGCTGATAGATCTGCACTTTCTTCGTGCAGATGATCTTATAGAACATTGCTGATGAAATAACTATTCAATGGAACATTGTGTTGCTCTCATCTCATCTCATTATCTCTAGCCGCTTTATCCTATTCTACAGGGTCGCAGGCAAGCTGGAGCCTATCCCAGCTGACTACGGGCGAAAGGCGGGGTACACCCTGGACAAGTCGCCAGGTCATCACAGGGCTGACACATAGACACAGACAACCATTCACACTCACATTCACACCTACGGTCAATTTAGAGTCACCAGTTAACCTAACCTGCATGTCTTTGGACTGTGGGGGAAACCAGAGCACCCGGAGGAAACCCACGCGGACACGGGGAGAACATGCAAACTCCGTACAGAAAGGCCTTCACCGGCCACGGGGCTTGAACCCGGACCTTCTTGCTGTGAGGTGACAGCGCTAACCACTACACCACCGTGCCACCTACATTGTGTTGCTTTAAAATAATATTTAATAGTAATGTTTTGAAATGCAAGTCATGACAGAATTTCAAAGCAGCGACTAAGGTTTGGAAAAGGCAGATTTTCAATTATGGAATTGTGTAGGGTTTTTTTATTTTCTTTTTTGACATGTTTTGAATATAAAGCTGCCAAACCCACAAAAAAAAAAAGACAGATGATCTAACACAAGTTTGCATAAATGTTACTACACCCCGATGTGGATTATCTTCCAATTACATCACACGATGAAGTGTTTTATTCCTCTAAACCCAGAGTGATTTGTCAACAGTTACAATTTGTAATCTCATCTCATCTCATTTCATTATCTCTAGCTGCTTTATCCTGTTCTACAGGGTCTCAGGCAAGCTGGAGTCTATCCCAGCTGACTACGGGCGAAAGGCGGGGTACACCCTGGACAAGTCGCCAGGTCATCACAGGGCTGACACATAGAGACAAACAACTGTTCACACTCACATTCACACCTACAGTTAATTTAGAGCCACCAATTAGCCTAACCTGTATGTCTTTGGACTGTGGGGGAAACCGGAGCACCGAGAGGAAACCCATGCAGACACGGGGAGAACATGCAAACTCCACACAGAAAGGCCCCTGTCAGCCACTGGGCTCAAACCCAGAACCTTCTTGTTGTGAGGTGACAGTGCCAACCACTACACCACCATGCCATGTATGTATGTATGTATGTATGTATGTATGTATGTATGTATGTATATGGCCCATTCTATAATTGCAGGTACATCTCATTTCAAGTGTTGACTTTGTAAGCCATCGGCAACTCTGTTATCATTAAACTGGGCAATCCATGAACAGAATTGATGACAACAGAGTTCACATTTCCCACCATTTTGTGTCTTAACTCCACATGCTGACCTCAAACTAGCAACCCCATGGCATGTATAAAAACAAAATTTTATGGATTTTAATCATATTATTGTTTTTTTTTAAAAAAAGAGTGATTCACTCCAACATCCCAATAACAAATTTAACAAGTTTGGGTGGCACGGTGGTGTAAGTGGTTAGCATGGTCACCTCACAGCAAGAAGGTTCTGAGTTTGAGCCCAGTGGCTGGTGGGGGCCTTTCTTTGTGGAGTTCACATGTTCTCCCTGTGTCTGTGTGGGTTTCCTCTGGGTGCTCCGGTTTCCCCCACAGTTCAAAGACATGCGGTTAGGTTAATATGGGATGGCCTTGGGCTGAGGTGCCCTTGAGTGAGGCACCTAACTCCCAACTGCTCCCTGGGTGCTGTTAGCATGGTTGCCCACTGCTCTGGGTATGTGTGTGTTCACTGCTTCAGATGGGTTAAATGCAGAGAGGAATTTCACAAGCATGTAATGAATAAAGTTCTTAAATAATCAATCTACTGTTGGTGTAAAATCCTGAGCATTTTGTTCATATTAATGAGAGAAGAAACAGAACTGCCTTTCTGAAGTTTCCTGCCAGAGGAAGTGACACCACTCTGTGCAGGTGTCATGCATATTATTGAAAGTCTTTGTGGATTTTATGCAGTTTTATAACAGAATTAACAGAGTTGACAAGAACACTGGGAAGAATTAGAAATATATATTTTTATTCCTGAAATTTCACAGAATACAAAAAAATATATATAATTACTATCCAGTTGATTTTAAAGCAGTTAATAGAATAAGCCCCCCAAAAACAGATTGTTGGACTGAATCACTTCATGTTTATTCCAGTTGAATCTATGAATCAGGAGTCAAAGACAGCCAATAATGTGTATGTGTGTGTGTGTGTGTGGGGGGGGGGGGGGGGGGGGGGGCGTTTCGTTAATGTTTATGGATAAATTGGGTCTAAAATGTCCATCAAGCATTGCTATTGGTGAAAGTTTGTCATAATTTGCATTACTGTTCAAAATTGATTCAGTACAGATTTCTTTTGTGGAAAATAACAAAAGGTTTATCTCGGAGACGTGAAATGTAGCCCAAATTCTAAAAGGACCCATATTTATATATGAGACAGGTCACACTTTTTATCAAATTAGATTGACATTTAATGTTGTGGAATGTCTGCGAAACAAGGACACAGGGGATTCTCGCTACGGGTCTCACAATCCAATGATTTGGATCGATGCATAAATTGAAAGTACTCAATACAGCTATCATAAATCAGTTATTATCCAAAATGGACAAACAGCTGGTGTGTTGGTGTGTAAAAATAATTCATTAGTTTAAACTGATGTGGAAATAACTGAACAGGCTAATGAGGTTATTTGCTTGTAACTCTGATACTTTTAAAACAGTCCTTCTCAATGACTCTCTATGGGAATTAAAAATAGGCCAACCTCAGATTCTGAACACATCAATAGTATGCTGCTCAATCAACTCGAAATGGAAATGTATTGTATTGCAGCATATTCAGTGGTACTGTCAAATGTCGAGTTTTTCCATCATGAATGGAAAATTTATTTTACCTTATCTTACCACGGGGGAGACTAGGGTTATCACCGCTAATTATTAATGGCTGCTATACTAATTATAGCAGCTACTAACAGTCATATCCTCACTTTCTCTTGAAGTGAATGAGTGAAAGTGCAACCCATCATGTTACTAAGAAACCATGTTAGAAATATAACCCTTCCTCAGTAGCAGGGAATTTGATATATCAGGACTGTCATTCCTCCAAAACCAACTTGTATCCCTATTAGACAAGCATTATAAATAGATTTGCTCTTTCACAAATCAAGTCAATTTACTTGTGTAGCACTTTTAACAATAGCAGCTTTAGAGAAATTTAAAGACTTTAAACATGAGCTAATTTTATTCCTAATTTATCCCTGATGAGCAAGCCTATGGCGACGGTGGTGAGGAAAAACTCCCTCAGACAACATAAAGAAACCTTGAGAGGAACCAGACTCATTCTCATCTGGGTGATAACAGATTGCATGATTATAAATAACTCACTATTATAACTGTGTCCTGTATAGTCACAAAATTCAACTGTGTAACCAGGAAATTCATTATAGTTTTAGCATGAAGTCTATTTTGTTGAAGTTGTCAACTGTCCATTAATTGATGATGACTTGAGTGTAAAACTGTTCATGGCAACTGCAGTCCTAAAGTTATCATGTCAACTGTAGTCCTCAGCCATCATAGCACAACTGTAAGTGTCCAGGGCCAGCTTCCAAGTGCAACTTTCGACTATCCATATGGGGGCCATCCTCGACAGGAGTGATGTAATAAGACTCCAGCCAGAAGTAGGGCATCAGGATGGATCAGGCAGGTCCAAGGAGCAGAAGAGATCAGCATCACTGATGTCTCAGGATCGACATGTAACTCAATAGGATCAAAATACTCCAATAACCAGGAAAAGCTTTAAAATCTTTATCATACCTTAGATTGGGCTGAATTAGCTATCCATAGTCTAATCCCAGAACTTTAATCTGTTTCGATAAGACTTTGATACATCCATCCATCCATCATCTGTAGCCGCTTATCCTGTCCTACAGGGTCACACTTTGATACATATGTTTTATAAATATAAAATGCTTCCAATCCAATAACTCAATTGAGAGAAACCATTTGGAAAGAAACCTTTAAAAATGTTTGAAAAGCCCTATTCTGACAGTGTTAGTTTCATGATATTGTCTCCTTTCTATCATCTATCATTTTAGTACCAGTGAAGACAATCCAAAGCATTCATTGTTCATGATTGGTGGAGATATTTCAACATTCTTTGGCTGCACAGTGAAAAAAAAAGCACAGAAATGGCAGATGAATATGATTGTGAATATGATATGAAATGCGAAGGGAAAACCATGCAAGCAGGAAATATTACTGTAATTCCTTGAAAATAGTCTAGGATTATATTAATACTCATCCTCTTTAAACATAGGAGGATCTAGGAATATGCGTGAGTGTGTCATTTCTAAGAGTTTCCTTGTCTTTTTTTGGTATGGCATAATCAGGGATCTTGTCTTGAGCTTGATTTAAATCTCCACCCGGATTTCTGTAAAGCTGGTTTGTGACAATGTCTATTATACAATAAGTCTATTACATAATAATAAAAATTACTTTACATGCATTTAGCAGACACTCTTATCCAGAGCGACGTACAATGTACCCAGAGCAGTTGGAGTTAGGAGCCTTACTCAAGGGTACTTTAGCCATTCCTGCTGGTCTAGGGAATTGATCAGGCAACCATTTGGTCCCAAAGCTGCTTCTCGAACCATTAAGGCCTCTGCATGCTCTTGCGACAAGGCTTTCGCAGATAGCTTTTCGCAGACAGTTGTAATTTATTGTTGAGCGGGGAGTAATAGGAGTGCGCTATGTTATTCACCGGCACAATGCAAGGGGGCGCGAAGTCGCTAGGAGTAGTTGGTGGGTGTGGTTAGTGGAGTGTTTATCCTCCGGTTACTTATAATGACTAAAACTTTTTTTTTTAATAATGACTAGAACTGGAGTCGTATAGATGTACGTACTTACTCAATCAACCGCTCTTCATGCTGCTCCATCTTCGCTCGTGTTTTGAAAAATGCCAGTTGTGAAAACAAAACAAACCGGGAAAGTAGGGAAGCGGAAGTGCGTGTACAGCGGATGTAGAGTGGACCAATCAGAGCCCTCTTGTCTGCGACACTGTCTGCGAGGCTTCTGCGGTGGTCACAATTTTTGGGAGGTGCACGCAGAGCGTCTGCGAAGGTGGGGGGGGCTACGCAGACGCTATCTGCGACACCGTCTGCGAGGACTGGGTTGTCAGCATAAATTGGCCTTTAGACCACGGCTTCCCCATTTAATTTGAGCAAAACTGAATTCAAATTAAATATACAATAATAATTTAATAATAATTTATTGCTTATAGCGCCCAAATTAACATGAAACATATGATCAAATGCACATTACTAAATATTATAAAAATATGGGCATATAAAGTGGGGCAAAAAAGTAATTAGTCAGTCACCAATTGTGCAAGTTCTCCCATTTAAAAAGATGAGAGAGGCCTGTAATTTTCATCATAGGTATACCTCAACTATGAGAGACAAAATGAGAAAAAAAATCCAGAAAATCACATTGTCTGTCTGATTTTTAAAGAATTTATTTGCAAATTATGGTGGAAAATAAGTATTTGGTCAATAACAAAAGTTCATCTCAATACTTTGTTATATACCCTTTGTTGGCAATGACAGAGGTCAAACGTTTTCTGTAAGTCTTCACAAGGTTTTCACACACTGTTGCTGGTATTTTGGCCCATTCCTCCATGCAGATCTCCTCTAGAGCAGGGATGTTTTGGGGCTGTCGCTGGGCAACATGGACTTTTAACTCCCTCCAAAGATTTTCTATGGGGTTGAGATCTGGAGACTGGCTAGGCCACTCCAGGACCTTGAAATGCTTCTTACGAAGCCACTCCTTCGTTGCCCGGGCGGTGTGTTTGGGATCATTGTCATGCTGAAAGACCCAGCCACATTTCATCTTCAATCCCCTTGCTGATGGAAGGAGGTTTTCACTCAAAATCTCACGATACATGGCCCCATTCATTCTTTCCTTTACACAGATCAGTCGTCCTGGTCCCTTTGCAGAAAAACAGCCCCAAAGCATGATGTTTCCACCTCCATGCTTCACAGTAGGTATGGTGTTCTTTGGATGCAACTCAACATTCTTTCTCCTCCAAACATGACAAGTTGAGTTTTTACCAAAAAGTTCAATTTTGGTTTCATCTGACCATATGACATTCTCCCAGTCCTCTTCTGGATCATCCAAATGCTCTCTAGCAAACTTCAGATGGGTCTGGACATGTACTGGCTTAAGCAGTGGGACACCTCTGGCACTGCAGGATTTGAGTCCCTGGCAGCGTAGTGTGTTACTGATGGTAGCCTTTGTTACTTTGGTCCCAGCTCTCTGCAGGTCATTCACTAGGTCCCTCCGTGTGGTTCTGGGATTTTTGCTCACCGTTCTTGTGATCATTTTGACCCCATGGGGTGAGATCTTGTGTGGAGCCCCAGATCGAGGGAGATTATCAGTGGTCTTGTATGTCTTCCATTTTCTAATAATTGCTCCCACAGTTGATTTCTTCACACCAAGCTGCTTACCTATTGCAGATTCAGTCTTCCCAGCCTGGTGCAGGTCTACAGTTTTGTTTCTGGTGTCCTTTGACAGCTCTTTGGTCTTGGCCATAGTGGAGTTTGGAGTGTGACTGTTTGAGGTTGTGGACAGGTGTCTTTTATACTGATAACGAGTTCAAACAGGTGCCATTAATACAGGTAACGAGTGGAGGACAGAGGAGCCTCTTAAAGAAGTTGTTACAGGTCTGTGAGAGCCAGAAATCTTGCTTGTTTGTAGGTGACCAAATACTTATTTTGCCAAGGAATTTACCAATTAATTCATTAGAAATCCTACAATGTGATTTCCTGGATTCTTTCCCCCCATTCTGTCTCTCATAGTTGAAGTGTACCTATGATGAAAATTACAGGCCTCTCTCATCTTTTTAAGCTGGAGAACTTGCACAATTGGTGGCTGACTAAATACTTTTTTGCCCCACTGTACATACACGTGAAAATATATAAATTCAGAATGCCACCAAATGTCACAATATGACGTTTTTGAGAGGAAACCGTTCTGGCAGTGGCTTTGGGATTTATACCAAAGGTTTGAAGTATCTTCCACAGTGCTGTTTACTTTGTCCCTTTGTTCTTTTGGCATGGAATTCAAATACAAGATGTCCTGTTTGTCCACGTTGTTTTGAGTCATTTCTCACCACTGGTTTTGAGAAAGACAAGATCTGAACCGAGAGCAAAAACAAGCAGTCCTTTCATTGTGAAATAGTGACTTTTTAGTCAATGCAATGAGACAATGCAATGAGAAATTTGTTATTTCATAGAACACTTTCTGAGAAGCAGAATCATAACTAGTGGTGGTGGGGGGGGGGGGGGGGGGGGTGTTGAGTTTCTCCATGAAATATTTTCCAGTTCATAAATCGTCATCATAACATACACACTGCTGCTCATTGTTCATTTTATAGCTTTAATAAACATCAGTAGCACACTTACTGTACAAATATGTATGTAATTCAATGTCAAATAACATTTTATGCCTATCGATTGCACTATAATAATGTATAATAACATTAAATTAATGTTTCATCACATTTTATTGGCTGCCAACTGCTATGGTGTGAAATACCAGTACAATGAACCAATTAGAATCATTTGTTTTTCCTGCTTTTGTTTGAAAGACACCTATGTACACCATGAGGGAGCGTGAACTGTACATCTGGCTTTATAAGAAGCCATAATGGTTTGAAAAGCAGCTTTGGGACCAAAAGGTCACAGATTCAATTCACTAGACTAGCAGGAATGGCTGAAATGCCCTTGAGTAAGGCACCTAAACCCCAACTACTCCCCAGGCTGCTCTGGATAAGAATGCCTGCTAAATGCCTGTAATAAGATAAAATGTCTTTTTTCTCATTATCACCTTCAGTGGATGTGTCAGAAATGTGGTCTACAGCAACGCTATTAAGATAGGTTTGATGGTAGATCATGCCTTCAGTTAGTTATAAAGTCAGAAATGTATGCCCCCATTGCTCCTAGTACTATCTGACATCCATCTCCTCCAACGCATGAATTTTAATCACAGTTTTGATCAATCAGATCACATTTTGTTTTTATTTTGTAAATGTCATCTCCAATACTGAATGTAATTCCTGAGAAGTGTTTTTGTGTACAAGATCATAGAAACATACTAAGAAACAAAAGAAAAACAATGTCTTAAGATTTATCTTCAATAACAACAGTCATATACTTAAGACCAAATCATAAGCATGTGGTTTCTCTTATGCCCACTTGAAGTCCTTACTTAATACTTAGGGTAGTGAGTAGTGGATATGCCACTATTAGTGATGTATCACTACTACAGGGCGTGATAACCCTGCCCCATACGAGTCCACAGCTCAGCTGGCTCTGGCTGACAGCACCCGGTAAGGGTCCCTGTCCAGGGTACGGACAACAGAGTGCCTCTGGCAGCAGGGAGGCACTGTCTTACTTAAGCAGAAGACATTATTGCAGTACAATGGTTAAGTAAGGCATCTCGGTGCTTGGATGAACTGAGTTTATACAAAGTCAACAAGCAACAGAACCATCCAGTTAGAGGACACTGCGGGGCAGCTTTGGAGCTTCCCAATTGTCAAAATCTTTTGTGCTATCGGAATACAAGCTCCTAAGTCCAGAGAGGCATTTAGTGGGGGCATGACAATTAATGGCCTGACTTATCGTGCAAGGTATGGAGGTGCAGGAGGCGATGAACCAACAGTGACGGTGACAGGCCTGAGAAGCTGGAAGTTGCTAGCTGGAGGTTTCCACCTTGGTGGCTGTGGTGCAACTCATAAGCGAGCAGACAAATGCAATACACCTCCTAGTCATCATCGGACATGATGAACTACCATAAAGTTAATCTCAAGCTGTTAGCTGAGAAGGCTGTAAAATCCGAATCAGAATGAGACAAAGTATTTAGCTTCGATATATATGTATATATATACAGTATATATAAAACCAGGTCCCTGCCTAAACTAATAATTGTGTCATTATGATGAGTTTTTCTTTGGCTAATCAGATACACCATCACACTTGCCAGAGCAGATGGGGGTTAGGTGCCTTGCTCAAGGGCACTTCAGCCATTCCTGCTGGTTCAGGAAATCAAACCAGTGACCTTTGGATCCCAAAGGTGTTTCTCTAACCATTAGGCCATGGCTTCCCCACAAATTAGCTTCAATAATTAGCATGAAAAGTTGTCAAATCCAATAAACAACATTATTGAAATTTGCACTTTGGGGTGTTCTGTGAGAAAAATAATCAGTAGCAAACTTAGTTACTAATCTGAAATGGGTTATTTTCCAATTATTGCATATCACAAAGTTTTTGTATTAGTCAAACATCACAGAAATTTCTAAATGGTTACAATTTTTCATTTCTTACACTGCTGTTATCACTTAGAGCTGTTATAACAGCTCAAAACCATCATTTCATCATCAGCCTCTCTTTGTTCTCTCTCTTGGAGACTCTTACTAAGAAAAAAAAAACAAAACACCCCACACATACCATATCATGTTACTGAAAAACCACAAAGCACAATCTGTCTTAAAGACTCACCTGTGGTGGAAAACAAACAGCTTTAAACTTAAAGCTCTATAAACTGTAGATTCCTTAAATAAGTGAAATCTTACCATATCATCCTGAATACATTTTTCTGATATAACAAAAAATATACATATATTATGTTGAGGTTAGCCCTGTGATGACCTGGCGACTTGTCCAGGGTGTACCCCGCCTTTCGCCCATAGTCAGCTGGGATAGGCTCCAGCTTGCCTGTGACCCTGTAGAAGGATAAAGCGGCTAGAGATAATGAGATGAGATGTTGAGGTTATGTGGAGTGTCCACCATATGTCATTTGCCATACTCCAAGTCCTCGAGAATAAGTTGAAACGATAACATCTTCAAACAAAGGCATTAATATAGACCTGTAATTTGTCTTTGAGTCAAACCAGCTGTGAGAGCTGCTGTTATGGAAAATGAATCAACAACCAATCAAAAACCAATTAACAACCAATTTGGCCAATCAAATTGCACAAAGTCAAGTCAAGTTTATTTGTATAGCGCTTTTAACAATAAACATTGTCACAAAGCAGCTTTACAGAATTTGAACGACTTAAAATATGCGCTAATTTTATTCCCAATCTATCCCCAACGAGCACGCCTATGGCGACGGTGGCAAGGAAAAACTCCTTCAGACGACACAAGGAAGAAACCTCGAGAGGAACCAGACTCAAAAGGGAACCCATCCCCATCCGGGCAACAGTCCTAACAAAGTCAGCTTCGTTGATGCTATAAACCTCCCACCAACGGAAAACCGAGTGCAAAACTGTTCACGACAACCGCAGTCCCAAAGTCAGCAAGTCAACTGCAGTCCTAAAGTCAGCAAGTCAACTGCAGTCCCCAGCCACAAAAACACCACTACAAGAGTCCAGAGCGTCTTCCAGGTGCGACCCCCAACTGTCCACATGGGGCCGCCCTCCACAGGAGTGATGCGATGAGACTCCAACCAGACACAGGGCACCAGGATGGACCAGGCAGGTCCGAGGAGCAGAAGAGGCCAGCATCTCGATCCCAGGACTGACATGTAACTCAGAGGGACAGATTTTTTTTTTGGGGGGGGGGGGAGAGAGAGAAAACACAGGTTGTTAGGTATGCCCAATGACACCTGAATAACTAGCTCCAACTAGCTCCATCAGGAGATGGTCCCCTGAAATGAAAGATGCCCTCAGAGACTGCTATGACATCACGGACTGGGATGTGCTGCTTAGCCCACACTGTGAGGACATAGAGAGGCTGACACACTGTCTGACAGATTACCTCAACTTCTGTGCAGACGTGGTCTCCCCCGCTAAGACTGTATGGTGTTACCCTAATAACAAGCCATGTGTAACACAGGAAGTCAAAGCTGTCCTCAACAGGAAGAAGGCCGCTTTCAGGAGCAGGGATAGGGAGGCGATGAAAACAGCACAGCAGGAGGTGAATTGCTGTGTGAGGGAAGCTAAGGACAGCTACAGGAGAAAGGTGGAGCAGAAGCTGAAGGAGAACAGCATGAGGGAGGTCTGGGAAGGTGTGAAAACCATCACAGGCCACAATACAAAGACCAGAGTCATTGAGGGGACAGTGGAGAGGACGAACGAGTTGAATGACTTCTTCAATTGGTTCAACCAGCCCATGTCCCCCCCATCCTCTCCTTCACTGCAGCTGAGGAGAGTGCCAACCCTCTGGAAGACATCATGTATCGTTCCAGTTCCCAAAAAGAATCGGCCAGCGAGCTGAACGACTTCCGACCGGTGGCAGTCACTTCACATCTGATGAAGACGTTGGAGCGGCTCTTCCTCAGCCTCCTCAGACCCCAGGTACAACATGCCCAGGACTGTCTGTAGTTTGCATACCGGGCAGGTGTTGGTGTGGAAGACGCCATCCTCTACCTGCTACACTGAGCCCACTCGCATCTGGATAAGGGAAATGGCACAGTGAGGATCCTCTTCTTGGACTTCTCAAGTGCCTTCAACACCATCCAGCCCCTACTGCTTCAGGACAAACTGAACAGGATGCGAGTGGACCCCTGCCTGGTCACCTGGCTCTCCAGCTACCTCATTGACAGGCTGCAGTACGTCAGGCTGAAGGACATCACGTCTGACTCTGTAATTAGCAGCACTGGAGCACCCCAGGGCATGGTGCTGGCCCCTCTTCTCTTCACCCTGTACACCACGGACTTCTGCTACAACTCGGAGCTGTGTCACATTCAGAAGTTTGCCGCTGACACAGCCATCGTTGGGTGTATCAGTGACGACAGAGAGGAGGAGTATCGGAGCCTGGTGAAGGACTTTGTTGTGTGGTGCAACAGGAACCATCTGCAGCTCAACACCTCAAAGACCAAGGAGCTGGTCACTGACTTTGGGAGGTCCAGACCAAGGTCACGACCAGTTCTGATTGAGGGAGTCGAGGTGGAGGCTGTGGATTCCTACAAGTACCTTGGGCTGTGGCTGGACAGCAAGCTGGACTGGACTTGCAACACCAATCACTTATACAGGAAGGGAAACAGCAGGCTATACTTCCTTAAGAGGCTGTGGTCCTTTAACATCTGCAGGAAACTCCTGTGGATGTTCTATCAGTCTGTGGTCGCCAGTGTCCTGTTTAACACCATGGTGTGCTGGGGGGGGGCAGCACATCCAAGAAGGACACATCCAGGCTGGACAAACTGATCAGGCGGGCCGGCTCTGTGGTTGGCATGAAGCTGGACTCTCTGGTGACGGTGGCAGAGAAGAGGTCTATGGACAAACTATTGAACATCATGGACAATGCCAGTCACCCTCTGCACACCGTCATCAGCAACCAGAGGAGCCTGTTCAGTGACAGAATGCTCCTTCCCAAGTGCAGGACGAACAGACTCAAAAACTCCCTTGTCCCTCACGCCATCAGACTGTACAACTCCTCTCTGGGGGGGAGGTGGGGTAACAGGAGGACAGAGGATGGGAAGGAGCAGTAGCCTAGCCTAGTCTAACAATAAGCAATACCGGACAATGTGCAATATCTCATCTCATTAACTGTAGCCGCTTTATCCTGTTCTACAGGGTCGCAGGCAAGCTGGAGCCTATCCCAGCTGACTATGGGTGAAAGGCGGGGTACAACCTGGACAAGTCGCCAGGTCATCACAGGGTTGACACATAGACACAGACAACCATTCACACTCACATTCACACCTACGGTCAATTTAGAGTCACCAGTTAACCTAACCTGCATGTCTTTGGACTGTGGGGGAAACCGGAGCACCCAGAGGAAACCCACGCGAACATGGGGAGAATATGCAAACTCCACACAGAAAGGCCCTCATCAGCCACAGGGCTCGAATGTGCAATATAAAGTGCAATATCTTTCCTGCTTCCCCACCCACCCACCCACACACACACACCCACACACACACACACACCCACACACACATACACACACACACTTACCCTAACCCCACTTCTCCCCCCCTTCCCCCCTCCCCCTTCCTCTCTTCCCCATATCTTATTCTTTTATATTTGTAAATACTTAATTTATTTTAATTTATCTAGAAGTTTTTATCTATTTCTTTTCTCTGTTTATCTGTAATGATGCTGCTGGAATCTTAATTTCCCTGAGGGAACCCTCCCAAAGGGATCAATAAAGTTTTATCTCATCTAATCTAATCTAATCTAATCTAATCTAATCTAATCTAATCTAATCTAATCTAATCTAATCTAATCTAATCTAATAAGTAGGAACAGTATACATATTGCACTGAGTACAAGCAGGAACTCTGGCAACTAACTATGACAGCATAACTAAAAGGGGAGAGCCAGAAGGTAACACAGGCATGAGGGAGCCCCGGGACATAAAGCAGCCAGCCACTACACCGTCAACAAACTTGAGTGAGCAAGCAATTGGGGACTGACAGCATCCATACATCCCAGTTTACCAAAACACTCTATGTCTGAGGACCCTCCAGATCTACACCTTTACCTCATAAACACCATTAACAAAAAGCTTGACTAAACAGATATGTTTTCAGCCTAGACTTAAACACTGAGACTGTGTCTGATTCCCGAACACTACTTGGAAGGCTGTTCCATAACTGTGGGGCTTTGTAAGAAAAGGCTCCGCCCCCTGATGTAGCCTTCACAATATGAGGTACCAGCAGATAGCCTGCACCTTTTGATCTAAGTAGGCGTGGCGGGTCATAGAGGACCAGAAGTTCACTCAGGTACTGTGGTGTGAGACCATTCAGTGCTTTAAAGGTTAATAGTAGTATTTTATAATCAATACGAAATTTGATTGGGAGCCAATGCAGTGTGGATAAGACAGGGGTGATGTGGTCATATTTTCTAGTTCGAGTAAGGACTCTTGCTGCTGCATTTTGAACTAACTGGAGCTTATTTATGCACTTATTGGAACATCCAGACAGTAAGGCATTACAATAATCCAACCTGGAGGTAACGAAAGCATGGACTAGTTTTTCTGCGTCATGCAATGACATTAAATTTCTTATCTTTGCAATATTTCTGAGATGAAAGAAAGCTATCTGGGTTTTGTTATCAGTGTGAGTTTCGAATGAAAGACTGGGGTCAATAATCACTCTGAGGTCTTTTACTGCTGCACGTGAAGAAACAGAAAGGCCATCCAGAGTTACTGTGTAATCAGAAAACTTACTTCTAGCTGTATGTGGTCCTAGTACAAGTACTTCAGTCTTGTCAGAGTTAAGCAGAAGGAAATTAATAAGCATTCAGTGTCTAATGTCCTTAACACATTCCTCAATTCTATTAAGCTGGTGTCTCTCATCAGGTTTTGCAGAGACATACAACTGTGTGTCATCAGCATAACAGTGGAAACTAATACAATGTTTACGAATAATATCACCCAGAGGTAACATATATAAAGAAAAAAGCAGTGGACCCAAGACAGAACCTTGTGGAACACCAAACTTTACCTCAGTACGCCTAGAAATATCACCATTTATATCAACATACTGATAGCGATCAGTTAAATAAGAGCTGAGCCAGGAGAGGGCCGTTCCCTTAAAGGTGGGGTATGAGATTTTGGAATAACGGTTCCCGCAAGCCATATTTTGAAAAGAAACATGCCCGCCCTCGCCATGCTCCCACCACCCGCGTCTCCACCCCTCCTCCCCCTTATAAAGCCTGAGAAAATCAGCCTTTCTAATGGGTGTCTATTGCGTTACACACCAGTGGAGCAGAGTGTAGAGAGCTTGGAAAAATAGCTCAAACTTTTTCATTTAAACTGTGTTTTCAGCCCCAATTTTCACTCCACACACATAATTTTCTCAAACGTAGTAGCCACACTTGTCCTGATTCACACAATGTGTCTACCTACACGATAGGACTTGCAGTTTTTGAATGAGAAGCCTGAAAGTGAGGAGAGGGCAGGCATGCAGCCACATAGACTGCCATTATAAACTTGCCAGAAAAGTCACTCGTTTTTAACTCACTCTAGTGACCTCATTTTTTACACAACACACAAATAAATTACATCAGTGTGTTCAGGAGATCCTTGTGGTGCTCACTGTCAAAGAATTTTGTAAATATCTCCTTCCGTTTTCGTGTAAATCCCCATTGTTTGGAGGAAGCGCACTGAGAAAATCCTGCGCTCTGTGTGACACTCTGCTCGCTCTCTCACACACACACAGAAGGGACAGGCTGCTCGCGGGCTTCAGTCTGATTGACATGTCAGTAACCAGTCATTTTGAGGTGGTACCTCGATAGGATTGGATGGCGTTTTTCCTTTATTTTACACTGTAGACTGGATTAAAATATTTCGTTTTTGGGTCAAACCTTCTATTGTACTGCTTGCAAAATGGGTGTGAGGAGCTTTTCAAGCAATATGTTAAAAAATACTCCTGAAAAAAATCTTATACCCCACCTTTAACTCCCACAACATTTTCTAGTCTATCCAGAAGAATGGAATGATCAGTGGTATCAAATGCTGCACTAAGGTCAAGCAACACAAGTAGCAAGACACAGCCCTGATCAGATGCCAACAGTAGGTCATTTATTACTTTAACCAAAGCTGTCTCTGTGCTGTGATTAGGTCTAAATCCTGACTGATACATTTCATGGATGTTATTCCTATGTAAATATGAGCATAACTGCTGTGCCACAGCTTTTTCAAGGATCTTGGAGATAAAGGGGAGGTTTGATATTGGTCAATAATTGGACAGCTGACAGGGATCAAGGTCAGGTTTTTTAATCAGGGGTTTGATAACTGCTAGTTTAAAGGATTTGGGTACATAGCCAATCGTAAGAGAAGAATTTATTATTTTTAGAAGCGGTTCAATTACTTCAGGTATTATCTGTTTGGATAGACGTGTAGGTAAGGGATCTAGTACACAAGTTGAGGCTTTTGATGCTGAGATTAATGAAAGTAATTCAGTTTCTTTTAGGGCAGTAAAACATTCTATTTGCTGATCTGATATAGTTACCTACAGGGTCACTTACATTGTCTGACCTTAAATTAGTAGTTTGAATTTTTTGTCGGATATTCTCAATTTTGTCATTTAAAAAAATTCATGAAATCGTTGCTACTACATACTACAGGTATGTATGTGTCTATAGTGGACTTATTCCTGGTTAATTTTGCTACAGTATTAAATAGGAATCTAGGATTATTTTTGTTATCTTCTATTAGGGAGGAGAGATATGTTGATCTAGAAACACTAAGAGCTTTTCTATACTTCAGGAAGCTCTCCTTCCACGCTAATTTGAACACTACCAACTTTGTTTGATGCCATTTGCATTCCACTTTTCGAGTGGTCTGTTTTAATGTGCGAGTGTCATCATTATACCAGGGTGCTAATTTTTTGTCTCTGACTATTTTCTTTTTAAGAGGAGCTACATTATCTAAGGTATGGCAGAATGTTGACTCTAAGCATTCAGTTGCCTGATCAAGTTCTGCAGGGGCTGACAGTGACCCCATCAAAGTTGATAACTCTGGGAGATCATTTATAAAGCTCTGTGTAGTAGTTGACGTGAAAGTACGTTTAATACAGTAGCATGGTGAGGTGCATATATTATTACTCAGACATAGTTTGAATGAGATGAGATAATGATCTGTGATAACTTCAGACTGTGGAAGTATGACTATATTTTCTACGCTTAACCCGAATGTTAGTATTAGATCGAGGGTGTGACCACCATTGTGGGTCGGTCCTATGACATTCTGATTAATCCCTACTGAATCTAAAATGGACACAAATGCTGTTTTCAAAGGGTCTTCTGGGTTATCGAAGTGAATATTAAAATCTCCGACAACTAAAGCTTTGTCTCAGGAAATAACCAGATCTGAGATAAAATCTGCAAATTCAGAAAGAAACTCAGAATATGGCCCCGGGGGCCTGTAAATAATAAGTAACGGAATTAACTGGGTAGACTTATTTTTTGAGGCTACATACATTATATGAGTATGAAGAACTTCAAATGTGTTAAATTTCTAACCAGGTTTTTGTGTTACACCTAGATAATCATTATAAAACATTTCACAAAGGATGTGAAATATTGTCTGACCTGGAAAAAAATGGCTTTGCGAGTCATAGCTTTAGAGAGTTTTGTTAACGCTGTACGTAAACACATGAGCTCAATTCTGAAATGGTGTTTGCTGTGTGACTGTGACTCAATGTCAATGACATCATGACAAAGTATAACCATTAACTCAATTGTTTTCTCACTCTAACCCAGTGACTTTAAACCCAAATGCAGATAAAGAAGTTTGCCAAAATATAAACCTGTAAAATGCATACTGAAATTGAGTAGGTGCTCACTCTCTGAATATGTCAAAGGAGTCAAAGGAGCAGGGTGTGTGGATGTATGGGTGTGTGCAGTATGTAATACCGAAACTGGGTATTTGTATAAGACACCCTATCCTTTTATAAGCCCAGGCGAGACTGTGTGGCGCCCTCAGACCTACTTTACCTTTTGAGTCTTTGTCTCTTGGAAACTGATTGATCATATGATAACATTAGGTTCTCCTCACAGCCTACACCACAGATTACTAACCCAGGTCATGGAGAACACCCATCTCACCACATTTTATTGTTCTCCTTGCTCTAACACACCCACTTCATCTCAAGACAAGCTGGAGATTTGAATCAGCAGGGACAACACTAAAATGGAGAGGACAGAATGTTTTCCCAGATCAGGGTCGGGATCTCATGAGAGATAACACCGTTATATTGTTAACCACCTCTTCTCTCTTACATTCCTTATCATCAATCTGAGAGTTACAAGAGCAATGAATATGTTGTGGGTTTGTGAATTTTCCACCTGCATACACTATTATGTCGGTTGTACTGACATGGGGGCAGCTATGGCCTGAAGGTTAGAGAAACAGCCTTGGTCCCAAAGGGTCACAGGTTTGATTCCTGGGCTTGGTAGGACAAACGTGGGGGGAGTTGAGTGAATGAACAGCACTTCCCCCTCCATCTGTATTGTGGCTGAAGTGCCTTTGAGCAAGGCACCTAACCCCCAACTGCTCCCTGGGTGCTGTTGCATTGCTGCCCACTACTCTGGGTGTGTGTTCACTGCTTCAGATGGGTGAAATGCAGAGGAGGAATTTCACTGTGTTTGAGTGTACATGTGACTAATAAAGACTTCTTCTTCGAAGGTCTTTGCTATGGCTTTAATCAAGTTTTGCTAGCTCATCCGGCCAGCAGGCGATGAGCTTATGCCATCATGTGTCGTCTGTCGTCCATCCAATGTTGTCCACATTTCACAAAAATCACTTCTTCTCTCTCAGCTCTTCACCGATTTTTATTCTTTTTGGCAGGAAGGTAGGTCTGCCTGGGGTGCATATAGCTTCTACCCAAATGTGCATAATTGCAATTAACAATGAAGGTATGAAGTAATAAAGCCCAAATTAGCAGTTTCTACACAAAATCACTTCTTCTCCCTCAATTCTTCACCGATTTTGATTCTTTCTGGCATGAAGGTAGGGGTACCTAGGATGGATATATACAGTAGCTTCTACCCAAATTTGGGCCGGAGTGAGCTCCGCCGTCATTGATGGTCTTGATTAATAATGTTGTCCAGGAGAACTTAAGGAAGCTTCTTTACCATGATGATTCTTTTAATTTGAAACATTCCCAACAAATTCCTATGGGTTTATTTTTTTATAGACAGGGGCATTTTGCACTTGAGTAGGGAACTGAAACTGGATGAGAAATCAGAGAGGAGATACAATTCTAATGAGAGGCCTGGAAAATTTGCACTCAACATTTTCAGACAAAATTAGTAATATCTAGAATTTACATCAGATGTATGAGCGGAGCACCCACCCACATGCTATGCAGTAACTAGACTGAAAATAATATCTCAGAATCTCAAAACCAAACTGCACAAAAGGGTTTGTGTGGATGTCATCAAGTAAGACATGGTGATCATCTCATAACTGACTGATTCATGATGATTCATCATTTTTGCATTTTACAAAGGGAGGCCGTGCTATTTCTCAGCTCCCTGTTCTCTTTTGTGTATTTTACTGTTTCCAATGTATTTCCTGTATTGTTAGGCTTTTCAGAGCAGTTCCACGGTATTTGAGTAACAGGAAGTTGTAAAAGCTTAAACTCAGCCCGAGTGTTCCTATCAGCTGCTTCAGTCATACATTCAATCATGCATTTGGTTAATCTGCCAGTCATGCTTCATGAGGATTTGGATATCAATGTCATCAATCTGTAACACAGATCTGTAATACAGGAACTGACATACATGCACATCTAAAAATCCCCTTTTGGTCCCAAAGAAAACAGTATGTATGTGAGTGGAAAATTTAGCCAGAACATGTTGAACAGAGATCGATACAAATAAGCTTGATGAGGATGATGAGGCGAATGTTTAAACTTTTGCCTCACTCTGAATGTGAATGGTGTTAATAAAATAATAATTTCACCTGAAATTATATACAGGTGACATCAGAATTATTAAGGACTATCAAAATAATTTATGGTATAATTATAATGATTTCTAATCAGAGAAATAAATACCTGCTGGAGGGAAGGGATCCAGATTTGTTTGTCGATAAAGATAGACAAACTCGTCAGTGGCGAACTGTTACTATTAGAGCTGGGACTTCAGCTCAGCCAAAACTTAGGCAAACACCAAAAAGCAACAGAGCAAAGGATTTTGCAAGGTATTAGTGGCAGGCTGTCAGGTCACTCCATTGTGTGTAGCTGTCAATGCTGATTTTAAAAGTGACCAAGTAAATTACACAGGAAAATGAATACTTAAGTCTGAGTGAAAAATACTGTGGTGAGTGTGTGTAACTTACTATAACCAGTCAGTTACTGTTATAATAAATACAAGTCTCTGTGTGGCTAATAAATGATGCAGAGGAGGTGAAGAGTTGATTTGTCAACATTTATTCTGGAAAACAATGAATGACAGGGCTATCAACACACAGAGTCAGGGGAAAGAACTCTGACATCCACGGGCGATTGCTCTAAGACAACGAGGGAGGCTCAGCCTCCTCTAAAAATGACGAACATCGTGTAGGATGAATTGCGCTAGGCTTATGTTATAGCCGACCTTATAACATTGCTATTTCAGATCCAGAATCATAGAAATATATGTGCTCAACCCAACTACAGTGCGAAATCATTCCGTTATAACTTTCCCCAGTTCACCTAATGTGTGCGTGAGTTTTTTCCCCTCGTGACAGCACGATGCAGCCCAGCCTCAGTGGACTTCAGTGAAATTTGGGAGCTATGCGCTTTTCAATCTCAAAATGCAAGACGGTTATTGGACAAATACTGCGAAAATGCCCGCCCCACGGACTCCCAGCCTCAGTGGACTTCAATTGCATTTGGGAGCTATGCGCTTTTCAATATCAAAATGCAAGACAGTTATTGGACAAATACTGCGAAAACGCCCGCCCCACGGACTCCCAGCCTCACAGTGGGAGGGACATGGCAAAGCTTTCCACGAGGAGACTGGTGATTGGTGAAAGCGGCCGGATATTTTCTTTGATTGACAGCTCGTTTCAAATATAGACAGGCAGCGGTGAATCTCAGTTCAGTCCCGTGCGGATTCGCAAGTGCTGTGGTGTATTGTAAGAGATCGGCTTACATTTCGATTTCATTCATTACATACGGTTTCTACCAGCTTTTTTAGTTTGTATATATTTTCATTGTAAATAAAGTGTAAATATAGTGTTGTCAAGTTTGCTATCTTAGTTCCAGAAATTTTGTTTATTTGAGTGACTGAACTTGAACTTGAGGGGGCTAGTCAGCTAGCAAGGAAGCTGCGCACGGATGCCAAGCATTGCTGATTTAATTTTGGCAAAGCCATTTGCCAGTCTTCCTTTCGAGGAAAAAATTTCAATTAAAGAGCAGGGTAGACCAACACCTCAAATTGATTTGGTGAAAAAGGTAGGGAATAATACTCGTTCCTTTCAGCTCTCCTGGTACGAGAAAGTGAATTGGCTAACAGCAAGTGACCCACATCAACAACAGTAAATAGGCTACTTTAGTAATATGTCATGGATGGACCAAAAATATAGAATCTATTTAAAATGTTTATGCTGAGTATATTATATTGGAATATATATTTTTCTGGATATGAATTAAACACAGCTACAATTTGGAAAACATTTTTAAACAAAAACACAGCCGAGAACATTTCACACTACAGACCTGGATTAAAAGTGAAGGGTTATCAAAATTGTCAATAAAACATTTCTCAGTCAAAATAAGTAAAATATAGGGAAAGTGTCATTGAATGAAATGTGTGGCACCCAGCTCTATGTTTGGCTCCCCAAGGTCAGTGCTTGTGCCTATTCCAGAACACTCTGCTGTTACTGCTGAGGTTCCTGACAAAGGGCTGCTTTCAATAATGATCAATTTTTAAACAATATGCCACAATTTTAAAATATAAAATGTTAAAATATACCCCCCCAACACCACCATCATGTATATTGGACAGTAGGCTAATGGGCCAAAAGAACCTGTTATTTCACAGTTTGTGACCCTGCCAACAATCAGCCAGATCAGAGGCAAGAGTATGGGCAAAATTGATGTGTTTTTTGTTTTAAAATCTGGAAATATCGTAACTGACCAGCCTCCCCTGTTTGAAAGACTACCAGCCGCCACTGCTGACATCCCTACATCATACACCAGTTAGCATTCAGCCAAATGGCTACTCAGATAAACATTTGATGTTGCACACAGAATTTTACAATGCTAATTTACATATTTGATCCAATACAAACAGCGGATGTGTGTCAAAACATTCTTACATTAAAAAAATAAATATCACATCTTGGGAAAAATAAAAATATATACTGCAATAATGAATATTGTCTGTTCAGGATTCACGACAGCAGCTTACCCCTTTCCACACTTCCCAAGCACGATAATGTCCAGAGATGTGTTACGTTAATTAACGCCCCATCAGAAACAATAGTGGAAATACTAACGGAACACAACAAATTAACATATTTTACAATAGAGGGATTTGGGGAAGTTCACACAACCCCCCAACACACACACACACACTTTATTCAAATGAAATTATGACATTGCTACACGTGTGTGTAAGAAAAGTCTGGAGACAGAAATCTTAGTTTCTCGGTCGTTAACCTGTGCTACTTGCTCTCGATAGCACTGTCTTGACCGCTTTATTAGCATTTACTAACACTACTGATGAACACTACACTGGCTGGAAGGTGACTTCACTGCTGTGCTGACAACGCTGACTCGTGGTTAAGCTTGCGTTGGCCTTTGAGAAGGCCTAGGGAGATTCATTTTTGGTCCCCCTTGCTATAAATCAAAATCTGATCAGTTAATTTATCTGTCACTTACTACATAAACATACATTGCCATGAGTTTCTGTCCCAGCAATGAAGTCCTAACCAATGAGTGAGCCAGCTCTGAACTCTTCTCAGCCTAGAGACAACAAACAAAAATATCTCATTGGATAACTCGATTTTAATGTTTTCAGGACAGTAACCCCTTCATTTCTGAAGCAAATTTGATAGAAAATGAGGCCAAATTAGAATTAAAAGAGAATACTTTCATGAAATTATGAAAGAAATTAAAGAATGAAAGAAATTAAATATAAAGTTTGAATTGCTGATATGTCTGGACCTTCACTGAAGGCCTAGAAGGCCCTGACGGTTCCCCTCTGAAACTCATTTATGGTCATATTTATTGTTTGTATGTCTTATTTATGACATAAAACAGTACATACAAAATAAATTAACAGTGTTTGCTTTTAGGCAATCCGTGTGTTGGTGTCGTTCAGTGGAAGTGGACCTTTTGGACCAAGGAATCAACATGGTCAATAACACAAATTTGCTTAAATTTAAATAGTGACCTTGAAATCATGCTGAATCTTGAAAATTGAACATTTCACTCCTTTGCTGTAGATTTGTTTCAAAAACCTAAAACTTTCTCTTTATTTCTGGTTTTAAATGTATTGTCGGATATTTACACTGTATTTGTAAGAGCATGTATATTTTTGAGTTAAAGAGTTCAAGAACGGGAAAATAGTTTCCTCAAATGTGTAAACTATTCAGCAGTTAGAAGTTAGCTGATACTGGTGTAGGAGTTACTAAGATCTGCTGTTCAACCAGTTTGATCTGAATCAGAAATTTCCGTGTTGTCATCTGTTGACACCAACACCTGGAGAGATAGCCTACATTTTATGTAATAACAGACTTGCATAGGTTGGTGATGAGATCATGGTTTAAATGTACCGTAGAGACACACCTCTCACATGCTTTGGAAAGTGCTCGCGGCCCAGAGAAGGAAATGAAAGTAAAGGTGTACAGTAAGTTACGGTTTTTGTCATGTTTGAGGTTTTGGAGGAGTCACCACGATTGAGATTTGACAGCCAAATTGGGAGGAAATCCATCCAGCCATCCATCTGTTATCTATACAGCTTCTGTGTCAGGGTTGTTCATGCTTGAAGATATAGAACAACAACCTGTCATAGGATCTCTGGATGATCCAATCACAGAGGAAGAGCTTGACACAGCTCTTAAAAATACCAAGCTAGGAAAGAGTCCAGGACCTGATGGGGTCCTTCCGGAAGTTCTCATTAATGGAGGAACCTGCCTGAGAACCTTTCTGCTCTCCCTCTTCACAATCTTTTGGAGAACAGAAAATATACCACCGGACCTAATAAATCCAAACATCACTATACTCTTCAAAAAAGGCAACAGAAACCAATGTGGTAATTACAGAGGAATATCCCTACTGAGTGTAGTTGGAAAGGTATTTGCTGACATCCTTCTTCAGAGGTTGAAAATTCTTGCTGAGAAGCTCTATCCACAGTCACAATCTGGGTATCGTAGTGGAAGAAGCACAGTAGATAGCATTTTTACACTCCACCAAGTAATGGAGAAGACAAGAGAACAGCAAAGAAACCTCTACATACCATAACAGCCATTGAATTTGTTCCACATTTCCGTGACTGGCCCTCTGCAGGCTCTTGGCCGTCCCCTGACTGGTTCTTGACTGGTTCTTGACTGTCTGCCGATTGGCAGACACAATGACGTAGTCAATGCAGTCCTGACTGGTGAAGCCCCTTAGCAGCTTGTGTGAAAACCAGCTGCTATCCCTCATTTTTCCACGGGGAGGAGCAGTGATTGTCCGTTTCACAAAGCAGGTTTATCAAATGCTGAGAACAGCTGATTTCAGTTAGTTAATTCAACCCGGAGGAGTTTCACCATGAGTTAAAAAGCCATAAGATTTTAATGCGCTCATACAGCGAGTTTGAATATGTTTTCTGAATGAAGCGCAACACTGCTGCAGCTGCCAATCACACTGGGAAACCCTAATAGAAATGAAATTACTAATCAGTTACAGCACAATGTCAATATAATTAAAAATTAATTCAACAGATCTGACAGGTGATTTATGTACGGTATGTGAAGGGAAAACGGCAGGGACTATATGCGCCTTGGTAGCCCGGGGGTTACACTGCATGCCTCATGATAGTGCGGTACGTAGTTCAATTCCGACTCGGGACCTACAGCCTACTGCAATTTACTCCCCTCTCAGGCTAGAAGACCATGTATGAAACTTTTTTTTTAATGGGTAAAAGCCGTTTCAGATCGAGGCACACTTTTCTGATTGGCCTACTCAAGCATCTCTGATATTGTATTAAAAAAAAAATCCCATAAGAAACGCGGTGCAACACACAATATCTGGTGGGATGTGAGAGCATTTATTCATTGATAAAAACCTGAGGTCCGTTTCACAAAGCAGGTTTAGTGAAAACTCTGAGTCTGTAAACCCTGAAATGAGGAAAACTCTAGGTTTTCCATAGAGGTCTGCGTGGGACAGAATTTTCAGTCCCGCTCCCGCAAAGAATTATGATTTTCAGTCCCGCTCCCACCCGCGCCTGCCATATTTTGTCCCGCTCCCGCCCGCAAATCCCGCATGATGCAGACATTTGCATTATTTCTCACGAAAGTTCTTGTCATTGGCTTGGGGAATTAAACATGCTGAGCTTAGCTGAGCTCTCCACTGACCGATCCTTCACCTAGCGCACGTAGTGAGGGTGCGCGTTACCAGGCGGCATGCGCAGCTGAGGCTTTACATGTACATCTATCTATCTATCTATCTATCTATCTATCTATCTATCTATCTATCTGGGGGCGGTCCGACCAGGCAGCCGCCCGGGGCGGCATCGCGGGGGATGGCACGAGCGCAGGCGCGAAAAAAAAACGGTCCCAAAAAGAAAAAAAAAGAGCTCATCCAGGAGATCAGGAACTTTCCTGACTTGCCGTCAGCAACTGTGACCCCCCTTGAGCTGATCACATTCATGCACGAGAAGGAGCTATCAGAGATTGTGGCAGTGGGGGCGTGGTCAAGCGCCGGTCTGTGACAGGAGGGCGGAGTCAGGGAAGGTAAGTGGCAGAATCACTACACCTGACGGCAATTAACCTGTGTTTGTGTGTCTTCCCAGTGACCGCACCCTATTTAAGGAGGGACAGCGAGAGCAGAGGAGCGCTTCCCGGAACCAGATGCAGAGTGTGTGGGTGGCTGTAAACTGTAAAACAGTTGTTAGACTGAAAAGTGTGACAATAAATTACGTGTATCAACCTGATCTCTGTCCTGCCGTCCTCTGTGCTCCACTCATTCATAACGAACTGCTACAGAGATCTACCCCAATTTCTGGACTGGACTCAGAATTGCTGCCACTCTGCCTGTCACTGTGGCTCAGGCAGAGAGGAGCTTCTCGAAGCTAAAACTGATCAAGACTTACCTAAGGTCAACAATGTCACAGGAACGGTTCAGTGGCCTTGCTATGATCAGCATAAACCATGCCTTAGGGGAACAAATCTCATATGAAGACATTGTGGAAGAATTTGCATCCAGGAAGGCCAGAAAAGCCAACTTTTAGGTTGTGCTTTCACTTTTGCATCCTGAATATAATTGACACTTAAATGTATATAGACTGTTTTCCTCTTACTTCTTTTGCACGTCTTGTTATTTATGATTATAGTGGTTTGCCATTTTTGCCACTTTAAAGAGTGTTAACTTCTTCATTTGTTACTTCTTGTTATTTATGATACACAATAGTGTTTTTCTTCTTATGTGTACAGTAATATGTATAGGATTTACCTCTTCTCTGTCGTTAGTTAATTTATTTATGATACATGATTGCGTTTTACCATTTTTGCCACTTTAATGTATAGTATTTTTAGATCTTTTGTCACTTCATGTTATTCTGTAATTGTGATTGTTTAACTGTTTAGCTTATTTTGTTATTTATATGGTGCGACTTTAATGGAGGTTTAAGTCTTCTTGTTAATAATAATGGTGAATGGTACTCTATGATAATTCATTGTGCACTCTGTTGGTAAAACTGACTGACTTGTGCAATATTTTGACCATCGGGTGGTGCTGTAGTGCAGTTGTGCTTTCTTAAATAGCTGTGGATAGCTGTAATGTGAAGTCATTGAGTCTTTTTGTTTATTGTTTATCTTTTATTGTTTATCTTTTGTATTTTTTATTGCACTAGTCATTAAAACTGGAAATTTGTTCTTGAAAATAGCTGTTGTGAGTTTGTGTATGGGGTCGTGTGTGTTCTGGACGAAGTTAGTGTTTTCTTAGGTGGTGGGTGGGAGGATCGCCTATCTATCTATCTATCTATCTATCTATCTATCTATCTATCTATCTATCTATCTATCTATCTATCTATCTATCTATCTATCTATCTGTATCTCTGTCTGTCTGTTTATCTCTCTGTCTGTCTGTGTCTATCTGTATGTCTCTCTCTCTCAATCTTTCTCTATCTGTCCGCATGTTGTGTGTGTGTAAAACCCTGACAGTGTTTGGCCAGAGTGTCATCTTACACTGAGGCTATTCTCTCTCTCTCTCTCTCTCTCTCTCTCTCTCTCTCTCACACACACACACACACACACAGGAAATGAAGAAAATAAAAAGGAATAAGAAAAAATAAATAAAAAGAAAGAAAGGAGTTTGAAAGTGAAAAAGAAGAAAGCGAGACTATGACACTGAGGAAGAAAGAAGAGAAAAAACAACAAATGAGAGAACAAATAAAATGAGTGCGTGAGAGAGAAGAGAGAGAATAAGAGTGTCAGTGTATGAACAAAATAAAAAATAAGACTTTACACACACGCGCACACACATATATACACACACTTATGCACACACACACTTATGTATGCACGCACACACAGACAAACACACACAGGCAAAAATATTAGAATTGCACATTGGCAGTAGTGCATTAGCATTGTGTGTGTGTGTGTGTGTGTGTGTGTGTGTGTGTGTGTGTGTGTGTGTGTGTGTGTGTCCCCTCTGAAAAAACATGTGCGGAAAGGAATCAGAAACGTACGCGAGATTAGACCACATCCGCAAATTTAGGCATCTTAAAATGTTTTTATTAATGCCAAATAAAATATCCAGCACAAATTATATATGATAGACATAAATTAATATTTAATTTGGTTTTTCCACAGTTTATCCAAAGTATCATTTTTTTCAGGGTGTGTTCTGAGTGTTTGCCCTTAGCAGTTTACAGGAGACAGAAAAACAGGTTCTGAGGCCCTGTCCACACGGCAACGGATTCAGGTGAATCCGATACAATTGTTTATTGTTTCGGCCTGGCGTCCACACGGCACCGGCCTTTTGGGTGCCCCAAAACGCAATCTTTTGAGAACGGGTTCCAGAGTGGAAAGATCTGGCAACATTGCCATTGCAAAGTCATCTGGATGAGTAGAACAGATTTGTTTACAATGATGTCACAACCACATGACTGTGAGTGCTTCACACCGGGTAGAAGTGTAACGAACTCGATGCGAGTTGTCAACAAATCCTATAACTTGGTTCATGAAACGCACTTACAAAATATTTTCACTGTGAATATTTATTGTGTAATGGTGCAAAATGAGAGAGAGAGAGAGAGAGAGAGAGAGAGAGAGACTCTGCCCTTAGGGCAGAGTCAATCCCACCAGCAAAAATAGGGAAAAAAAGGAGCGATCTCACCTCTTCAGATGTTGGTTTAAGTCCTACAATACATTCCTCAAAAAGGGCGTAGAACAACAAATTAATCCATCAACGTGTAGCATTCAATTTATTCCGGACCATTAAAGACGCCGCCTTCCGCGTAGAATCATACGTCATCCTCGCCGCCATATTGGATGGGTCAAAGCGGAGAATAAAGATGCCTCATTCATGTACTGCATTTAACTGTACCAACAGGTTTACTGTCCAAACGAGATCACATGGGATTACCTTTCACAGGTGAGACTGGAAAAATACTTTTCATTGTATTTGGTCATTATAATATAATTTTACGAACAGATTTTTCTGACTTTGTGGCTAATATGAAGTCTCGCGCATAATAGTTTATGCGCATGCGTCCTTACTTCTTCTGTTGTTCTGGTGTCTCCGAAGGGAGTGTCTTACAGTGCCCCTAGAGGTGTGGCATGTGTATTGCATCGTTTTCAGCAAGCGTTGCGTTGCCATATGTACCTGATATTTTACTGATCGTTGCCCATATGGACGCGTTGCCAAATGGATACCATTTTTTTAAATAACATCTCATTGCCGTTGCCGTGTGGATGTAGCCTGAATGTTCTGTTTTGGGGGATGCCTTTTGCATTGTTCAAAGACAGGTGAGAATGGTCCCTTTTCACTGAATGGGAGGTAGGGCAGCTTGCACATTCCAGCCAAATGAGCTGTTACGCATTACAAAAGGTTAGACGCCATACTGTAGTTTACCCTGTAAGACCCATTGTTTCAATATTACAACATCACTTTTAGCGATTTTAACAAAAGGTTTGCAAACATGTTTTTTTTTTCCTCAAGACCACATTTACACCGTAATGTAATCATATGAAAAATACCATTACAGACTGGTGGAGCAGCGTGCTGAAAATAATATGTATTTGGTCCAAGGTGTGGGTTTTTTTCATATGTCGCTGGCTCTTTTGCCAGTAGCGCATCACTTGCGCAGGTCTGGGGTTACCCTGCAATTTTCGGGTTGTTCTATTATTATTAGGCTACTGCATAAAAGCGGTCACATTGTGTGCTCAATACCTGTATACAGCGCTGAAATAAACATTTTGCAATGACTAAGAAGTGTTTTGAGTTAACAGCATATTTTTAACACTAGAAGGCCCAAAGTGCAGACTTTAGTCTGCATTGAAATCCCCCCCAAATTTGTGAATAAGTACCATTACCTGCCTCCCATTGTTGTGTAAAGAAGCCTAATTATTGTGTTACCTGAGAAATAGCCTCTTTGTTTCTAACCCTAACCAGACTTCACAATGTCACAACCAAGGCAACCAAGAAGGATCAGTTCTAACTCTAACCCCAAATCCTGGATCTAACCCCAACCTGAGCTCACCCCTAACCCAACCCCTAGCCTTAGCCCCTAGCCCAAAACCTAGCCTCAAATAATAATGGAATAATAACCCAAATATAACATGGGGGTACTGACCAGGCACTTGTGGAGCATTGAGGATGGGGCTTGGGAAGGACAGTGCACAACACAGCCTTGGCCTAGGCCAGGACATGGATCTTTCCGGAAACCCTAACCCAAGTATGTGATTGAGCAGGACAGTTCAGACACAGAGGCCACATCAGATGAGGAGGAAGACACAATGCACATCAACCCCCCTTGTAATAAAAAAACTAAAAGTTGCAGATGTGGGCATAACACCTGGATCCACAGAGAAGGCGAAAGATGGCACTGTGTGGTTCCACCACAAAGTTGGAGACTTTTCTGCTCATGAAACTCCACAGACAGCATTCAATGGATCTGGAGGGCCAACAGAGTTTGCAACACGCAAAATCACGAGTCGCCTTCAAAGCTTCCTGTATTTGTTGGATATCAGCATGTTGTTGGCCATCAGAGACTGCATAGTCCAGGAGGGCTGTAGAACAAATCCCAGCTGGCAAATGAGTGTCTTCGAGCTGATGGCGTTCCTCGCAATCCTTTTTCGAAGGGCTGCCAAGGGCTACATTGGTGCCATGTGACTCATGTGGGCCAATAGATTCGGCAACCCAAATGTCAAAGCCATAATGCCCCATAACCATTTCTTGAAATAAAGCAGTATCTTCGCTTCGACAACAAGGACACCTGCAAGGAGCGCATACAAATGGACAAATTTGCAGCAATTTCAGACATCTGGCAGGTGTTTGTTCAGAATTGTGTCATCCTACAGTCCAGGGCAACATGTTACCATGCATGAGCAGTTATATCGCATCGCTCCTGTGAAGGACGGCCCCATGAGGACAGTTGAGGGTTATACCTGGAGGATGCTCTGGACTCTTACAGTAATGCTTTTATGGCTGAGGACTACAGTTGACTTGCTAACTTTAGGACTGCAGTTGTCATGAACAGTTTTGCACTCAAGTTTCCATCAATGAAGAGTTATAACATCAACGAAACTGTCTTCATGTTAAAACTGTTAATGTTATAGTCATGCTATCTGTTGTTGCCCAAATGAGGATGGGTTCCCTTTTGAGTCTGGTTCCTCTCGAGGTTTCTTCCTCATGTCATCTGAGGGAGTTTTTCCTTGCCACCGTCACCACAGGCTTGCTCATTGGGGATAGATTAGGGACAAAATTAGCTCATGTTTTAAGTCGTTCAAATTCTGTAAAGCTGCTTTGCGACAATGTTTATTGTTAAAAGCGCTATACAAATAAACTTGACTTGACAAAGGTTTGTTGTCCCTTTCTGCAGTACATCGCATCCAACCCTGACAAGTTTGGAATCAAGTTTTGGATTGCAGCAGATCTGGACACAAAATACATGTGTAATGCCATCCCTTACTTGGGAAAAGATCCCACTCGTCCAACGGGAGAGAGGCTATCAGAGAATGTTGTTTTGAAATTGATGGAACCATTTACCATATGGACCAGGGAAGGACTGTAACTATGGATAATTTCTTCACCTCTCTGTCTTTGGCTAACAGGCTTCTTCAATGAAAAACAACTCTGCTTGGCACCATCAACAAAAATCGTCAGGAGCTACCAGCAACTGTAAAGGAAACCTCAGGGCACCAGTTGTACTCCACACAGGTGCTCACATCTGGAAGTGCCTTGCTGATGGTGTTTGCAAAAAAAAAGAAATCTGTTTGTCTTCTGAGCACCATGCATCAGAAAGTGGAAATTGTGACACCCAAAAACAAAAACCAAACACTGTTGTTGATTACAACCATTTCAATTGCAGCGTTGATATCATGGACCAGAAATTATGCAACTACTCCGTGCGTGCAGGAACACGGAGATGGCCCATGGCTGTGTTTTACAACCTGCTTGACATGGCTGTCACAAATGCACATGTCTTGTACACAGCATGTACAGGATCCAAAGAAAGTCGCCAATTGTTCATGCTGGAGCTTGCAGAGGAACTTCAAAACAGGCTTTTGCCGGAAAAGGCACAAGGGGAAGAACACAAACAGCAGCGTGAGATGAAAGTTTCTCAGAAGAAAAAGACACAGTGCCAGGTGCGCATACCCTGCAATAATAACAGAAGCACTGAACTTTGTGTACGCTGTACCGTAGGAAAGACTCACCATGGGAATGTGGAAACTACTAGATGGGACAACTGTATGCTACATTTCTGTGCTTTGTATAGCCTCCATGTGTAGTGAGCCTGCTTTTCTTAGTGTGAAATAAATGTTTATTTTCTTCCTGGTGTGACGGCCCTAGCGGGCTACTTGTAATTGTTCTCAGTTTTTATTACAGGTATTGCAGCGGTAGGCGTGTCGTCTTAACATCTAATTGGCAGCACCGGCGTGCAGTGTTGACTTTCTATAAGTAGCGCCCTGCTGACATTCCCCAGGGAGATGTTCCTTTGTTTTCTTTTTGGCTCGGTTTCTAACATCCAGGCGGCTGCTCATTTTTTCTCTCTTTATGATTGTTATTTTTGTTGTTTAAATAAATGTAATTAATTGGGCGCACGTCTCCGTCCTCCTTTATTGTCAAGGTGTCCCCTAGGCCTTGACAATATGGGGGCTCGTCCGTCGTATATTGCAGTATGCCTGAATTGTCACTGAGTATTCTATTTTATTTGTGTGGCTGACTGCTCGTGCAGTCTGCTTTTTGTGGGGGCGTAGGGCGTGCATTGCACTTAATTTGGTTATGGTTTTTTTTGTTTTGTTTTCTATATTAATTTTTGGACACTCGTGTAATACCATCGGTTAATTTAGGCCCTTTTTCTGTTCATGTTTGGCTTATGAGTATCTTCCCTGGTAGGTATAGGAGACGCCTCTTGGGGTCTCATTTATTGTTTTGACCTGTGATGGTCGAACGGGGAAGGTAGGTAAAGCGATTTGTCTCGGGAGCACGTCCGGAGATTCGAGAGGCTGCAGTTTTGGAGTGTCTTGTTCTCCTGGTTTCAGGTGCGTAACAACCCCCTGCCAGTACCTGTCGAAGACTAGGGTCTACGTAGGTTAGTTAATTTTTTTTTTCTCGTAGCTATAATAGATGGGGTTGTATACTCATGGGTCTAATTTTGAACAGTGCGCGTAATTTGGGTGTCCGGGGGATTCTCAGTTTTTATTTTATTATTGGGTAGAATTTGTTTGGGGCATTATTGACCATGTCAGAAATTGACATTTTTGTTGCCACTCCCACTTGGGAGGCGTTTGATGCCTTCACTAAGGACCAGGTGATCCTCCTAGCTGAGCATTATGAAGTACCCTTGAGCAGATATGATAAAAGGAGGAAGCCGGTGGTGAAAACACTTGTTCACGAGGAACTGGTGAAAAGAGAAATTTTGCCTCCAGTTCCCTTTGATGAATTAGTTTCCAGTGCCCTAACATTCGAACAGCAGAAAGAACTCTTGTTGCTCCAGCTTGATAACAGCAAGCAACATCTGAAGAAGCAAGAGTTTCTCACTGAAAAAGGCAGGTTGGAACGCGATATCGAGCTGGGGAAACAAGAGCTTGAATGAGAGAGATTGGCGCTTGAACGTATGCGTCTAGGCTTAATTGAAGAGGGTAAAATCGAGTCTGTCGTGAGTAATTCCGACATTACGAAAAACATTCGGCTTTTGCCTAAATTCGATGAGTCCGACGTTGATACGTTTTTCAATCTCTTTGAGCGAGTGGCTGATCTGTATAATTGGAAGGATGCGACACGCTGTTTACTGTTGCAATGTACTTTGAGCAGTCGAGCAGCGCAGGTTTATTCAGTGCTTGGCGCTCCTGATAACCGTACCTACTCGTGTGTTAAAAAAGCCGTATTGAAAGCGTATGAGTTGGTGCCGGAGGCATATCGCCAAAAATTCCGGGGTATGCGTAAACAGTCCAGTCAAAGTTATGTGGAATTCGCAGATGAGTTGTCCATTCAGTTCAAGCGTTGGTGTACGGCCACAGAGGTTGAATCCCAGGAAGATTTGTCCAATCTGATCCTGGTTGAACAATTTAAAAATTGTCTTCCCGAAGACATTGCAACTTATGTAAGCGAACATCAGGTTGCAACTGTGTCCGAAGCCGCCGTTTTGGCCGACGATTATGCGCTGATCCACAAAACTAAGTTTCTGCACGCGCCAACAATCCGTAGTGATCGCACATACAGGGGTCGCCCAGTTCCGTATACAGTTGCCACTTCGCCCGTTAACCCTCGCTCTGGGTGTCCTTCGACCACCGTGGACCCCACTAGAACCTGTAACTATTGTCTTGGGGTGGGACATTGGAAATTTGAGTGTGAGAAGTTAAAACTGAAAAATGGAAACAGATTTAGATACCGCAAACCAGCTAGGGATGTAGCCCATCCTTCTGTGCTGGCAGTATCTACGTCTGGTCCACTTGGTTATAAACTTGGAAATAATTTCGAATCTAGTTTCGCTCCTTTTATTTCATCTGGCTCTGTGTCGCTAACTTCTAATGGTAAAAAGATGCCGATTAAAATATTAAGGGATACTGGTTCCGTTGAGTCTTTTATTTTACAATCGGTATTATCGTTTTCGTCCAAATCTGAGTCTGGCCAATTTGTCTATGTATGTGGTATTGATATGAATGTGGTGTCTGTACTGTTACATAAAGTGTATATATCCTCAGGTTTAATCAACGGAGAAGTGTTGGTGGGGGTGCGGCCTGCGCTTCCACTATATGGGGTTTCAATGCTTTTGGGAAATGGTTTGGCCAAATCTTTGGTGTGGGCGGAGAGTTCGCCTCTAGAAGGTGAGGTTGCTTGGGAACCTAATCTACTGCCTTTTTGCGATGAGGAGCAGATTCCCTGTGAGTCACCAGTTTTGGTTGTAACGCGGGCTGCTGAGCGCGCTGCGGTTCAGGCAGCTAGTGACAGTTCTGTGCTGTCACTATTAACTGGCTTGCCTAATTCCATCTCGCGTAAGCAGTTAATGGACGCACAGACAGCAGATACTTCGTTACAACCTTTATTTGATAAAACCAACAGTGGGAGCGGGGATATTACCCCCGGCTACGTAATTAAAGAGGGAGTACTTTTGCGAAAACGTCTATCTCGTAGCGGTCTTGATTCAGTGTGGCAAGTAGTGGTACCATGCTCACTGCATAAAATTGTTTTGACAACTGCTCATGATGATGCTGGTCATATGGGTGTCAAAAAGACGTATGACCGAATTGTTCATCATTGTTTTTGGCCTCGTATAAAACGTGATGTGGTATCTCATGTTAAGACCTGTCACGTATGCCAGTTAACTGGAAAACCAAACCAAATGCCTAAGCCTGTGCCACTTAGGCCAATCACACCTGCGCTTAAACCTTTTGAACATTTAGTGATAGACTGTGTTGGTCTGGTTGCATATATTTGCTTACTGTCATGTGCCAAGTAACATGGTACCCTGCCGCCTATCCATTGCGTTCTATTACCGTCTAGCCCGTAGTTAAAGCTTTATCTCAGTTTATATCAATTTTTGGACTGCCTAAAATAATACAGTCAGACCGTGGTACCAACTTCACGTCTAAAACGTTTGCTCAGGTATTACAGGTACTGAAGGTAAAGCATAATAAGTCCTCTGCTAGGCATCCGCAGAGCCAAGGTGTGCTTGAAAGATTTCATCAGATGTATAAGTCTATGCTTCGAGCATACTGCGTTGAGTTAGGCAGGGACTGGGAGGATGGTCTCCCCTGGCTGCTTTTAGCAGTCAGGGAAGTGACACAGGTTAGTACTGGGTTTAGCCCTAATGAATTGGTTTTCGGACATGCGATGAGAGGGCAGGTGTCAACACTGTTCGATGACTGTGTAACTAGTGAGCCACCCGAGTCATTGACTGATTATGTCAATGGGTTTCGAAGGCGTTTGTATCAGGCTGGCGCACTGGCTATGAAGCAGTTAAAAAAGGCACAGTTAAAAATGAAACGGATCTATGACTGGAAAACCGAAGTTCGTTCGTTTACAACTGGGGATAAAGTGATGGTCCTTTTGCCAGTAGTTCATTCTCCCTTCCAAGCCAGGTTTGCTGGTCCTTATGAAATTCTGCGATGTGAGAGGAATGACAATTACATAGTATCCACACCAAACCGGAAAAGGCGCACGCAATTGTGTCATGTCAACTTACTCAAGCCTTACTATGATCGTGATTGTGTTTTAAAAGTTCCAAACATTTCCAGTTCTGCCCTTAGTCCAGTGGTGGCGGCATCGGATGGGGCCAGCGCTGCTTGTCCTACATCTCCCGTCGCACCTGCTCCAGTAGTGGCAGCATGGGAGGAGGTTGCGGTCTGTGAACCTGACGATGCGGTGCTGCTGGGTAAACTCAATAACTCCGAGTCATTGGCTAATTTACCTCTGTTATTGAGTCATTTGTCACCAGATCAGGCTTTGGAGTTAAGTGCGTTAATTAGAGAATTTCCGTCGTTGTTTGCGGATACACCGTCGCAGACAAATTGGATCAGTCATGATATTGATGTTGGGGATGCTGCCCCAGTTAGGCAACATTTCTATAGAGTGTCGGGTGAGAGGCGACAACTCTTAGAAAATGAGGTGCGGTATTTGTTGGACAATGGGTTGGCTGAAAAGTCGTGGTCTAGCTGGACCAGTCCTTGTATTTTGGTTAGGAAAGCGAATGGGGGTAACCACTTTTGCACGGATTACCGGAAATTAAATACTGTAACAAAGCCTGATTCATTCCCACTTCCTCGTATGGAGGATTGTGTGGATGAAATTGGTTCAGCAAAGTTTGTTACAAAAATAGACTTGTTGAAAGGGTACTGGCAGATACCGTTAACTAAGCGCGCCGGTGAGGTGTCCTCGTTTATTACCCCTAGCGGCTTGTATTCTTACAAAGTGATGCCATTTGGCTTAAGAAACACAGCGTTTCAAAGATTAATGAATCAAGTTGTAGTGAATTTGGAGGGTTGTACAGTTTACTTGGATGACGTGGTAATATTTAGTGATACTTGGGAGTCACATCTTGACCGTCTCCGTCAGTTGTTTACCTGCCTTGCCCAGGCCAATCTCACTGTCAATCTGGCGAAGTGTGAGTTCGCCAGGGCAACAGTGATTTTATTTGGGCAAGGTTGTTGGTCAGGGTTTTGTTCGTCCGGTGCGCGCTAAGGTCCTCGCCATAGATGCCTTTCCTCCTCCATCTAATAGGCATGAACTTATGAGGTTCCTTGGCATGATCGGTTATTACCGGAGTTTTTGTTCCAACTTTTCCTCCGTGGTGGTACCGTTGACGGCCTTGCTGAAAAAGGGTCGCTCATTCATTTGGACGTCTGCCTGTCAGTCTGCGTTTGAGAAAGCAAAGTCTCTCCTCACTTCTGCGCCTCTTCTTGCAGCTCCTCAAATGAATAGACCGTTTAAGCTGCAAGTAGGCACGAGTAAGGTCGGTGCTGGCACCGTCTTACTGCAAGATGATGATGATGCCGTTGAACGTCCGGTTTGCTATTTTTCGAGGAAGTTTAATTCTTACCAACTAAATTACTCGATTATAGAAAAGGAAGCCCTAGCTTTGATTTGGGCTTTGCGAACATTCGAAGTATACCTTGGAGGTAGTACGACACCCATTGTCGTATTTTGTGATCATAACCCACTTGTTTTTCTTAATTCCCTCCAAAACCTGAACGCACGTTTAATGCGTTGGAGTTTATTTCTCCAGCCCTATAACCTTCAGATTATTCATATTAAGGGCAAGGCTAACGTGACAGCAGATGCGCTGTTGCGTGTTCCTGTCCCCTAGTGTTTGTGTGAGTAATGTTATTCTGTTGTCTATTTTTCAGGGCCCGGAATTTTGGACAGCAGTTTATAGGTTGAGTAAACTCAACATTTTTGGTTGGTAATTTGGATGGGATAAATTATTGGAAAAATTGTATTGGTAAATTGTGTTTATCAGATTTGGAATTGTTATATTGAATATGCATAATGGTTGTGTCCCTTTAGAAGGGTAATGCGTCTGAAATGTTGGTGGTGGCACAGGTGTTGGTTATTGGATGTTTGTTTTGTGTAGACCTACCTTAAAAAAAAAAAAAAAAGGTTAATGTTTTTTGAATATTTAATGTTATATTGAATAGTGTAATTGAATTTAGTGAATACTGATTTAAGTATTCAAGTTGATGTTTTTAATGATTTGAGCAGTTGCTGACGTTGTTCGTTAATCCTCTTTAGTTCCCACATTGTTTGTGATCCTGGAGGATCCCTTTTATGGGGGGGGGGGGGGGGTGACGGCCCTAGCGGGCTACTTGTAATTGTTCTCAGTTTTTATTACAGGTATTGCAGCGGTAGGCGTGTCATCTTAACATCTAATTGGCAGCACCGGCGCGCAGTGTTGCCTTTCTATAAGTAGCGCCCTGCTGACGTTCCCCAGGGAGATGCTCCTTTGTTTTCTTTTTGGCTCGGTTTCTAACATCCAGGCGGCTGCTCATTTTTTCTCTCTTTATGATTGTTATTTTTGTTGTTTAAATAAATGTAATTAATTGGGCGCACGTCTCTGTCCTCCTTTATTGTCAAGGTGTCCCCTAGGCCTTGACACTGGAGTTATACCGTCTATAGTTTTTCCAAGCTGAAATTGTGTTTTTTGGGGCACTAATTCCAGTCCTCTGTCCTCTGACATTGTGAGCTTGGCAGAGTAAATTGTCATTGAAATTAGGGTGTAACCTAAAACCAAATTACCATTCATGAATAGCAACCTCAGTGGGGGGTGGAGTGGCTGTTCACAATACAATGGAGACAGTTAGCACCTTGAGGCCCTGTCCACACGGCAATGGATTCAGGTGAATCTGATAAAATTGTTTATCGTTTCGTTACATTCAACTTGTAATAGATTTCAGTAGTTAGTAAAGTCTTATAAGCAAAAAAAAAGTCTGTTTTCAGTCATCCCAACATTGCCACTATTTAATATTGTCTAGCCTATTTGAAAGCAGGACCTACATGTAACACTAAAAAGTGCACAGTGCTTCATTGCAAGAGTCACTTTTTTTAAAATATTTATTTTTGAGCGAGTTTGCCTTTGTTTAACAGTAGCTGGTATAGATAGTTTTCACTGACGTCACAGCATCCCAGGGAACGCCCCCCAGCCGCCATCTTGGGGGGCAAACAAAACGGACCATCGCCACTACCGGCTACGTTATCTCGGACGAATTTATTAAGTTATATAGCCAGTTTTCTAAAATAAAGAACAATGTCGGCAAAATCAAGCAAACGGAAGTATATGGATACATTGGACGACATCTCACGACAACGGTATGCAGCCAAACTGTCCTTGATTGGGGGAATTGACCCCTATGAAGTGGACAAAGAAGCATTTTCCAGTGACTATGCAGGGCTGCCATCCATATCGTACCCTGATATTGTGAACTATTTCATAAGTACTAAAAGCACCTACACACTTGACGACCTCAAAGCATACAAGTCGCTGGAATCATACAATTATTTTGTCTGTGGCTGGGTCCACGAAGTCCGCCATATAAAAACCAGTGAGAGCCATGTCCTAATTACAGCCAAGGTATGTAAACATTGGAATTTTAGAGCTCTCAACACTGCATATAAATATATGTGTGTGTATAAAATCGAGTTGATTTAAGACAAATTTTACATCCATTAGTGGTGTGGCAGCGGGGGCATGGTCTAGCATCGGTCTGTGACAGGAGGGCGGAGTCAGGGAAGGTAAGTGGCAGAATCACTACACCTGTTGTTAATTAATGTGTTTGTGTGTCTTCCCAGTGACCGCGCCCTATTTAAGGGGAGAGAGCGAGAGCAGAGGGAGCTCTCTCCACAACCAGACGGCTGATGTGTGTACGTGTGTCTGAGTGTGTGTGGGAATAGAGATAAAAGCTGAAAAGCTGAATAAAAAAGAGTTTTGTGAAATCAGTTCTGTCCTGCCGTCCTTCTGTGCTCCACCCACCTACACAAACTGCTACAGTGGTGCCGAAACCTGGGATGAGCACAGAAGACAACAGCCCCATGGAGTCCTCCACCTTCGCCGACCTGATCCACGCCCTCGCCACGGCCCAACAGAGCCAGCACCAGGCGCTGCTCGCCCTCCAAAAGGAGCAAGAACAATGGTTCGAGGCCCTGGTGCTGGCGCAACAGGAAGATCGTCGGGCGTTCCGGCACCTCCTCGCGTCGGCGGGGTCCACCATCTCCACCGCCGCGGGCCCTTCCCCCCTCACCCTCACGAAGATGGGCCCGCAGGACGACCCCGAGGCATTCTTCACGCTCTTTGAGCAGGTAGCAGAGACCTCGGGGTGGCCAGTGGAACAGCGCGCGGCGCGCCTCCTCCCCCTGCTAACGGGAGAGGCGCAGCTGGCCGCGCTACAGCTCCCCGCCGACCGCCGACTGGCCTACGTGGACCTTCGCCGGGCTGTCCTCCAGCGGGTGGGACGCACCCCGGAGCAACAACATCAGCGCTTCCGCGCTCTGCGCTTGGAGGAAGTCGGCCGGCCGTTCGCGTTTGGCCAGCAACTCCGGGACGCCTGCTGGCGGTGGTTGAGGGCCGACAGCTGCGACGCCGAGGGACTCATCGACCATGTGGTACTGGAGCAGTTTGTCGCGCGTTTACCAGCGGGAACTGCAGAGTGGGTCCAGTGCCACCGCCCGGCGTCGCTGGATCAGGCAATCGAGCTGGCGGAGGATCATCTGGTGGCTGTCCCGATGGCAGGACAGCAGACGACCCCTTCTCTTCTCTCCTCTCTCTCCTCCTCCTGTGTCTTCTCCTCGCCCCATTCCCCCACCGCGGAGGCGGGGGCCGGCGCCACCTCAGCCGGCCCGCCGCACCCGCGGTGCCCTTCCATGTCTCCCTTCTGTGTCTGTCTCTCCCCCCCTCAGGTGAGTG
Source organism: Neoarius graeffei (assembly GCF_027579695.1). NCBI lineage: Eukaryota > Metazoa > Chordata > Actinopteri > Siluriformes > Ariidae > Neoarius > Neoarius graeffei. The sequence goes on from NC_083570.1 coordinate 105,387,752, forward strand.
AGCCCCAGAGCACTAGTGCAGAGAGGAAGCCCGGGCCGGTTTGCTGGCGCTGCAGGGAACCGGGCCACCTCCAACAGCAGTGCTCGGTAATGGAGGTGGGCGCGGTGGTTCAGATCCCCAACGCGCCAGGAGCCGCCCTCGATCGGGCCGGAGCGTATCGCATACCGGTGAGTATCCAAGGGGATACATATCAGGCGTTGGTGGATTCTGGCTGTAATCAGACCTCAATCCACCAAAGCCTGGTGCAAGATGAAGCATTGGGGGGAGCACAATTGGTGAAGGTGTTGTGTGTGCACGGGGATGTTCACAACTACCCTTTAGTGCACTGGCGGCTCGTTAATAGGGGCGATTTGGGCGACGCACTCCCAAACAGGGAGGGAGATGTTTTTTTTTATCTACTCCTACTACCACGGCAACAGTAATGTCATTGTCCAATCAGGCTAAGGTCGCGCCTGGTGTAGCCACGCCCTTTTGGGGCAATTTCTGTCAGGTTCAGATTTGCCCCAAAATCTCCCATTGACACTAATGGTACGTACGTTTTTTTTGAAAATCCTGCTCCCAATGCATTTTCTATTAGGTTTTATGTGCTTGCACAAGCAGCGTGCTTACGTCATATGCCTGTTGCGCCACGCAAGTGTTGCCAGATTGGTTTTAAGTGCATTTTGGCGGGTTTTGAACATAATTTTGGGCTGGAAAACGCAACTTGCGCGGGAAATGTGTGAACATTCTATGAAGATAGCGGCGAGTGTTGAGTGCAACAATACGATAGCGTCTCTGAAAGAAGTTCCCTTTAGTTGTCGTACCAATGAGGAGAAAACGGCAATCAAACAGCTAGGACCTCCTAGACCGAATTTAAACATCAAGCAAGTGTCTACGAAGGGGGAGAAGACCTACTCAAGAGGTTTTAACAAGAACTGGTACCACCGCAAAACTTGGCGAGCTGGCTGTGATGTAGTCAATGCTCGTTTTTGCTACCCTTGCGTTCTCTTCCACCCTGGAAGTAGCACAGCAGACGGTACAGTGATATCTGATATTTGAATTTACTAGGCAAAAGTTGTTTTTGTGTGTGTGTGTGTGTGTGTGTGTGTGTGTGTGTGTGTGTGTGTGTGTGTGTGTGTGTGTGTTTGTGTGTTTTACCAATGGCAGTTTAACATTGCCATGTTTTTGTTTTACCAATGGCAGTTTAACATTGCCATGCTTGGAATACTTCAGTAGCCTCAAGTTCTCTCTGACTTGGTGTAAATTAAGCATATTTTCAGTTTTTATATATTGTACAGTATGTGTTCATTGGAGCCAGCAGCACCTTACCTTTTTTCCAACTTGTTAAGCCAAGTTGCACTGACTACAAAACCTTGTGTAACCTTGTGTGTGTATATAGCTAAATAACTAAAGCCTTTTGTGTTCATTGACATGCTTGTAATACTTTAAATTTCCTTTTAAGGCATGGTTTTCTCGTGGAGGAATTCTTGGGAAAAAAAACTGCAGAATTTATTTAGAATTATTTGTTGTTAAAATGGTGCAATTCCATATTAAAAAAACCCACATAATTAAGCTGCACATGTTTGTTTGATGGTTATGCTTTTCTTCATCTTTTTCAAAACTTAAACACTTGTTTTGGATTTATATCCTGCCACTTTAATTGCATTCTTTAGAATTGAAGAAATTAGAATATGTTTATAATTAAGAATTTGTGTCTACTTATTATAGAATATTGGAATAATATGAGAAAATAAATGAGTAATGTAATATTAATTGATTGTGATGCCAAATGTTTTGCTTTGAAGGCTTCACAATGAATCTTCCTTAGTTTTAGCCTGGCAAGCCAGACTAAATGTGAATATTTGCCACTCGTAGGCAAAAATATTTTTGGCCGCTAGGCGGGTGGGTCTAGTTTACTAGGCTACCTTAGTTTGCCACCTTTAACTTTGTTTAGTGTTGCCACCTAGTGGAGAGAAGAGATATTGTCTATATTGATATCTGAATTTACCAGGCAAAAACAAGTTCGGCCAATTGATTTGCTACCTAGGTCAATTTACTTCAGTCCTGTGGACATTTACAGTCCGTAGACATAACGGGGGAAAATTGCCCCCCCTGAAAAAAAATTCAGGAGCCGCCACTGCTTTAGTGTCAGTCCACATTTTTTTCCGAGGGGAAAAATTTATAGTGAAGGCGGCGGTTAATCCTCGCCTTACCCACTCTTTAATTTTGGGGACTGATTGGCCGGGATTTCGGGATTTAATGACACACTTAGTAAAGAGTGGGTCCTGCCATTTGACAGGGGGAGGTCCCGGTGTCGCTTTGGTGGGAGCAGCTGTCACAGAGCCGTCTACGTCATCTCCGCGTCAGAGTGAGGAGCCGCCGGCTCCTCCTCTCTCTATTGGGGAATCCCTCGCAGATTTCCCATTAGAGCAGTCGCGAGACGAGACTCTGCGGCATGCTTTTGACCAAGTGAGAGTAATCGATGGTCAAATGCTTCAGCCGAACGCCACCCCATCCTTCCCCTACTTCACTATACTAGATACTTAAGTGACCTACCCGTCCAATGAGGATTGTTATTTTCTTGTTTACAAGATGCCACATCTGAGGGGGGGCTGAGTCGCTGACAAATCCCGAATTTCTGTAAAGATAACTGTCCAGAGATTTATAAGCACGCAGTGCTTCACCACTGAACAGCGAGGGAAAGTTAATGAGGTAATTATACACATCTGGGTATTCCGCTGGCAGTTCAATATCCACTGACACGGTCATGAAAACTACGTCCAGTAAGCCATAAGGGTCACTAATCTGTAGATCGTTTATTTTAGACATATATCTAGTTATCTGTTCATTAGAAAAATTAGCCGTGTAGTCCGTCGGTTGAAATTGATCCATTCTGTACACGAGTGCAGCAGTATTCAGCGGTGCTTTTTACTGACAAGATGGCGGCTGTTAACTTTCTGGTCACGTGACTGCAAGATCTCTATTCCTGAGTGATGGGTGTGTCAGGGTAAGAATGGAAGCTCATGAAGCAATGCGTCCATCATACATAGTAGCCACTGTACAAGCCTCTGAGGGCAGCATTATAATCTGGGGTTGCTTCAGTTGGTCAGATCGAGGCTCAGCAGCGATATTGGGGCAATAAAATTAAGTCAGCTGATGACCTGAATGTACCGAATGAACATATCATCAAATCAATGGATTTTTTTCTTTCCTGATGATATGGGCATAAAATTAAGATTCAGGTCGAACAATTTTTGTGTAGCTTTGGCCACATGTTTAGGGTCATTATCTTGCTGAAAGACCCAGTTATGATCCATCTTCAGCTTTCGGGCAGAGGCCACCAGATTTTGATTTAAAATGTCCTGGTATTTCAAAGAGTTCATGATGCCATGCACCCTAACAAGGTTCCCAGGGCCTTTGGAAGAGAAACAGGCCCACAGCATCACCAGTCCTCCCCCATAGGTTCACCAGACACAAAATCAAGCTCCTCCCATGGCCATCTCAGTCCCCAGGCCTCAACCCAATTGAAAACCTGTGGGGTGAGCTGAAGAGGAGAGTGCATAGGAGAGGACCCAGGACTCTGGACGATTTAGAGAGATTGTGCAAAGAGGAATGGTCGAAGATCCCTCTCTCCGTATTCTCCCATCTTGTGAAATGTTATAGGAGAAGATTAAGTGCTGTCTTGTTGGCAAAAGGGGGTTGTACAAAGTATTAACATCAGGGGTGCCAATAATTGTGGCACACATGATCTCATCTCATTATCTCTAGCCGCTTTATCCTGTTCTACAGGGTCGCAGGCAAGCTAGAGCCTATCCCAGCTGACTATGGGCGAAAGGCAGGGTACACCCTGAACAAGTTGCCAGGTCATCACAGGGCTGACACATAGACACAGACGACCATTCACACTCACATTCACACCTACGGTCAATTTAGAGTCACCAGTTAACCTAACCTGCATGTCTTTGGACTGTGGGGGAAACCGGAGCACCCGGAGGAAACCCACGCAGGCACAGGGAGAACACGCAAACTCCACACAGAAAGGCCCTCACCAGCCACGGGGCTCGAACCCAGACCTTCTTGTTGTGAGGTGACAGCACTAACCACTACACCACTGTGCCACCCTGATTTCATGTAAAATAATTATTTCTTAATGTGGGATTTTTTTCCCCACTGAATAAATGCACTTGAATTAAAGGTTGGATTTTTCTCTTTTTTTGCATTGTTATTTTTAAAAAATGAATTTATTAGAAGCCTAAGAACACATCTTAACAAGGGGTGCCAGTAATTGTGGAGGGCGCTGTATTTACAGTGTATGCGTGCGCGCGCGCGCACACACACACACACACACACACACACACACACGTGTTATGGTCTGGGAGCGGCTCTTCTCTGCTCTCCCCCTCCTTTTATGCTCCATCCCTGCAACAAACACACACACATTAATTGACACCTGGTGTAATGACTTAGCCACTTACTTTCCCTGAGCCCGCCCTCCATTCACAAACTGCAGCTTGGCCATGCACCCGTTGCCACAACAGTTATACTTTGTGACTATATAGGACACGCTATCTGTTATCACCCAAATGAGGATGGGTTCCCTTTTGAGTCTGGTTCCTCTCAAGGTTTCTTCCTCATGTCATCTGAGGGAGTTAACTTGCCACCGTCACCCCAGGCTTGCTTATTAGGGATATACAGTGGGGCAAAAAAGTATTTAGTCAGCCACCAATTGTGCAAGTTCTCCCACTTAAAAAGATGAGAGAGGCCTGTAATTTTCATCATAGGTACACTTCAACTATGAGAGACAGAATGGGGGGAAAGAATCCAGGAAATCACATTGTAGGATTTTTAATTAATTAATTGGTAAATTCCTCAGTAAAATAAGTATTTGGTCACCTACAAACAAGCAAGACTTCTGGCTCTCACAGACCTGTAACAACTTCTTTAAGAGGCTCCTCTGTCCTCCACTCATTACCTGTATTAATGGCACCTATTTGAACTCGTTGTCAGTATAAAAGACACCCGTTGCCACAACAGTTATACTTTGTGACTATACAGGACATGCTATCTGTTATCACCCAAATGAGGATGGGTTCCCTTTTGAATCTGGTTCCTCTCAAGGTCCACAACCTCAAACAGTCACACTCCAAACTCCACTATGGCCAAGACCAAAGAGCTGTCAAAGGACACCAGAAACAAAATTGTAGACCTGCACCAGGCTGGGAAGACTGAATCTGCAATAGGTAAGCAGCTTGGTGTGCACTGTAAAAAAAGAATAGTTGAGAATACTTGAAATTTCAAGGCAACCATCTGCATTAAGAATTTTATGTTTTGCTAACAATGTGCCCATGATAATCCAAACTATGATAACACTGTTATCACCCAGATTTTTGGTATGGCACCTTATCCACCTGAGCCACGACGCCCCCAAGCTAAGTGTGCAGCCTTGGCTTCCAGTTCACCCTCTAACCTTGCCTTTCCTCAGGTTTCTACCCCTTGTTTACAGCTAGCAGACCTTCAGAGCACTGCCACCCAGGACGAGAGACGAGTCTGGAAACGGGCCGGCTGTATCTTTGCAAACTCGGTCTGGGTTTGTCCCTCGGGCCGTCCCTGTCTACCAAAATACATGTTACCTTTCTATGCAAAATTGGCACATGGGCTCACCCATGTGTCAAAAGGGGGGATGGTAGCAGAAGTAACAAAGAGATGGTTCACAAAGGGGTTTTCAAATTATGCTGCGAAATTTTGCAAGCAATGCTTGATATGTGCACAACATAATGCAGGTCAAGGTATCAAACTAACTCAAGCAGCACACCCAATACCAGAGAAACCATTTGATCACCTCCAAATGGACTTTATTGAACTGACACCTAGTGAAGGGAAAAGGTACTGCCTGGTAATAGTTGACATGTTTTCAAAATGGGTTGAAGTATTCCCCACAGCTAAACAAGACTCAGAGGCGGTAGTCAAAGCACTCCTGAGAGATATAATTCCTAGGTGGGGTATACCTAGCAAAATCTCAAGTGACAATGGAACACCCTTTGTTAATGCAGCCCTAAAGAAAATAGGAGCATTCCTAGGGATAGACCTGAAACAACATTGTGCCTATCATCCTGCCAGTGCGGGAGCAGTAGAGAGGGAAAATGGGTCACTTAAAAATAAACTAAGCAAAGCTTGTGCAGAAACAGGGCTAGGATGGACAAAGGTCCTCCCTGTAGTACTCACACAAATGAGGACGCAAACTAGGCCTAAACATGGGTTAAGCCCATTCGAAATTCTGTTTGGACGAGTACCCAACATGGGGATAGGGCCAGCTCAAGGAACACTGCCGGACACCACACTGTGTGATGATGCAATGTTGAATTACTGTGCAATGTTGTCCTCTGCTTTGAAATCTATCCACAAACAGGTAAAAGAAGCACTTCCCAAACCCGCTGAGGGACCTCTGCATGATCTACAACCAGGGGATTGGATCATGGTGAAGGACTTCCGATGAACCAAGTGGAACAAGCCATGGTGGAATAGCCCATTCCAGGTCCTGCTCATGACCCCAACGGCAGTGAAGGTCACAGGCAGAGTGACATGGATCCATGCTAGCCACTGCAGGAGGGTTCTAAGTGATACCTAAGAAGAAGAAGGCCTAAGTGACCCAGACGCTGACTAAAGCTCGTGAGGAAGAAAGGCATCACTGCATGGAACAGTGCAAGTATCACATCAATCACATACGCACCCTCAATAAGGAAGAGTATTTCAGTGTCTAGCCGATAGACAAGTCTTAGGGTTTCGAGTTTCCTCCAAGTCCCGGTGAGGTGGGACGAGGGCTGATAGGGCGTGCCCGCCCTCTGAGCACCAATACACGTCAAGAAGGGCAAGGGTTAACTCGGTAACATCACTGAGGCACTGAACAAGATGCGCAAGGTTGCTGAACAATTACGAGCAGACGAACATGGAGGAGACAAAGACAGCTGGCGGCATTGGTTTAGTGGATGGAAGACTCTAATTCTATCCACCATACCTGTCCTGGGCTTAGTGATTGTGATGTTATGTTTGCTCCCTGTTCTTTGTCAATGTTGTATGTCTGTGTTTCAGAGGCAGTTGACAAATATCGGTTACCAGATGGTGAAAATAGACTCCGATGACTTGCCTGACTGGCCTCCAAACTCACATGAAGACTATAACCCACCGTTCAATGACATCAGCACAGTTGACATGAAACTAGTCCTGACTTAAAACACTTTCATTATGATTGTTTCCTGTTCTGTTATTCCTGATCTATGTATATGGCTTGCTAGCATTCATTTAAGATGTCTATGTCTTATAAAAAACAGCCTTAGCATTATCCCTGTACACTCAATGACATGTTAAGTCGAATCTCTCTAAGAACTCTTATCACTGAAACTGTGTACAGTTCTTTTCTTTCTTTTTAGCAATTATTATCCCATAGGATAAAAAGGGGGGAATGTGAGGGAATTTTAACATTCCTATTCTCTGTGTTTGTGTGTTGAGCTCAAGTGGCCTAATATACTGAGAAAGATGTTTTTTTCCTATGTTGTAATTGCTTTTCTGTGGCCTTGGTAGTAATGAGCAGGGTGCTTGAGTTCGCCCTAACTACGCATCTTCTCATGATGCAACCACCTTTTCCTGACCTCGGTGGTGATAAGCAGGGAGCTTGGGCCCTCTCTAACTCGCATCTGCCTGCACGTACCAGAGCACGCCAGGTGCACTCATTAGTAAAACTTCATAGAAAATCTTGAGCTAATCACGTCAAGATGCAAGCAGTAAGCAAATGCCTTTAGAGTTTAATAGATAGCAGTCACTAAAAACACAACCCAGAGAGCACGCGCATACTCTCACATCACTAGAGGTGATGTTCTGCTTTAATTTTCTTTCTTTCCTTTCTTATATACCTTTGTATGATTTACTATAATAAATGACTGAAAAGACGACTGCTAAGCGTTCTGAAGTGTTTATTAGAAATTTCCATTACAAAGCCCAAAAAAAAATCTAAAAAAAAAAAATTGTGATAACCTCAATTGCCTTTTTATACTACTGTGAATGCGACTGTTCAGCAAAAAGAAAAATCTATGTTGGCAGAATGAGGAACTGAAAATTGACTTAATTAAGAATTCTTAATAAAGGTAACAGTGTTATCATAGTTTGGATTATCATGGGCACATCGTTGGCAAAACATAAAATTCTTAATGCAGACGGTTGCCTTGAAATTTCAAGTATTCTCAACTATTCTTTTTTTACAGTGTGAAGAAATCAACTGTGGGAGCAATTATTAGAAAATGGAAGACATACAAGACCACTGATAATCTCCCTCGATCTGGGGCTCCACGCAAGATCTCACCCCGTGGGGTCAAAATGATCACAAGAACGGTGAGCAAAAATCCCAGAACCACACGGGGGGACCTAGTGAATGACCTGCAGAGAGCTGGGACCAAAGTAACAAAGGCTACCATCAGTAACGCACTACACTGCCAGGGACTCAAATCCTGCAGTGCCAGACGTGTCCCCCTGCTTAAGCCAGTACATGTCCAGGCCCATCTGAAGTTTGCTAGAGAGCATTTGGATGATCCAGAAGAGGATTGGGAGAATGTCATATGGTCAGATGAAACCAAAATAGAACTTTTTGGTAAAAACTCAACTTGTCGTGTTTGGAGAAGAAAGAATGCTGAGTTGCATCCAAAGAACACCATACCTACTGTGAAGTATGGGGGTGGAAACATCATGCTTTGGGGCTGTTTTTCTGCAAAGGGACCAGAACGACTGATCCGTGTAAAGGAAAGAATGAATGGGGCCATGTATCGTGAGATTTTGAGTGAAAACCTCCTTCCATCAGCAAGGGCATTGAAGATGAAACGTGGCTGGGTCTTTCAGCATGACAATGATCCCAAACACACCGCCCGGGCAACGAAGGAGTGGCTTCGTAAGAAGCATTTCAAGGTCCTGGAGTGGCCTAGCCATTTTTAAAAAGATTTCTAAGTGCTTCCACCACTCACCATAGTCCTGACCTATCTGTGATATCACTCCACCCCCCCTCATAATACCCCTGACACAACAGCTCCCTCCTCACACCACATCACCCCCCTCCACTCCCTGCCAGACCAATCCACACACTCCACCCCCGACCTCACTCTACAGGAGTCACACCTCGGCTACACCCCTCACCTCTCCATAACAGCTGATCAGGTGTTGAAGGAGCTGAGGAGGATCAAGATGAGGAAAGCTGCTGGCCCTGATGGTATCAACTCCAGACTGCTTAAGGATTGTGCAGATCAGCTCTGTGGGGTACTTCTGTACATCTTCAACCTGAGCCTCAGTCTGGAGAGAGTTCCACTTCTGTGGAAAACATCATGTGTGGTTCCAGTTCCCAAGACTGCGCACCCCAGGGAGCTCAACCACTTTAGGCCAGTAGCTTTAACGTCTCACCTGATGAAGATCATGGAGAGGATTGTTCTCTCCCACCTCCGACACCTGGTGAACAGTGAGATGGACCCCCTGCAGTTTGCATATCGACCGGGCATTGGTGTGGATGATGCTGTCATCTACCTGCTACACCGGTCACTTTTACACCTGGAGGGCACTGAGAGCACTGTGAGAGTCATGTTCTTTGACTTCTCCAGTGCTTTCAGCACAATCCAGCCATCACTGCTTAGGGGGAAGCTGGAAGGAGCTGGTGTCGACTGCCACCTGGCTACATGGATCATGAATTACCTCATTAACAGACCGCAGTATGTGAGGCTCCACGACTGTGTGTCTGATGTGGTAGTCTGCAGCACGGGGGCTCCACAGGGCACAGTGCTCTCTCCTTTCCTCTTTACACTTTGCACATCTGACTTCAGCTACAACACAGATAGCTGCCACCTCCAGAAGTCCTCAGATGATACAGCCATCGTTGGACGTGTGTCAGAGGGGGACGATCTGGAGTACAGAGAGGTCATCACCAACTTTGTCACCTGGTGCGAACTGAACCACCTGCGCATCAATGCCAGCAAGACAAAGGAGGTGGTGATCAATTTCAGAAGGACGGCTCCTCAAATTGCACCAGTGAACATCCAGGGTTTGGACATTGAGATCGTGGAGGAGTACAAATACCTGGGTGTTCACCTCAACAACAAACTGGACTGGACAAACAACACAGATGTCCTGTACAAGAAGGGCCAAAGTCGTCTCCAACTGTTGAGAAGACTGAGGTCTTTTGGTGTGTGCAGGACACTGCTTAGGACTTTTTATGACTCTGTGGTAGCATCAGTGATTTTCTACGCTGTGATCTGCTGGGGCTGTGGAAGTTCAGAGAGGGACAGGAAGAAACTTAATAAACTGGTCAGAAGGGCTGGCTCAGTCTTGGACTGTCCTCTGGACTCCATTGAGGAGGTGGGTGAGAGGAGGATGTTAACCAAGCTGACATTAATCATGGATAACCCCTCTCACCCCCTACATGAGGCTGTGGGGGCCTTAAGCAGCTCTTTTAGTAGTAGACTGCTACACCCACGGTGTAAGAAGGAGAGATACCACAGGTCATTCATACCTACCGTACTGCTGTCAGACTGTATAACACCCACAACTTGTAATGTAGCACCAATAACGTGTTTGTCGTTATATTTGCACTACTTCACCACTACTATCTCTGCCATCTCTCATCAATGCAATTATTATGTGCAATAATATAGGTCTTAAACTATTTTTATACATACTTATATATATTATACAGAGTCTACCTGTAATGTGCAATTTTTTCCGAGCCTCTCAATAAGGCAATATTTCTATACTTTTTCACGGTAGATAATACAAATAGCCCTCTGTATTTAATCTTTCATTTGTCTAATTTTTATTTCAGTTTTATTTTGTTATCTGTATTACATTTTCTTGCTACTGTAACACGTGAATTTCCCCGATGTGGGATCAATAAAGTGAATCTAATCTAATCTAATCTAATCTAATCTAATCTAATCTAATCTAATCTAATCTAATCTAATCTAAGATGATTGCTTTGTCCTCAGTCCTGTTGCCAAAATTCATGTGTCATTTTAAAAGCATGTTTAAAATGATGTCAACTATTTCCTTTGTTTTTCCATAAAGAAAAATGTTTATTTTAAAGAAATGATTGGTGACTTGTTTAAATAACTAATATTTATGACTAAAAATCACTTTATATGCATGCAAGTTGTACTTTTCTAAAACTGCAAAGCCCCTTTTCTCTTTTAAAGGAGACTTAAACCTCAACCTTATCAATTTTTTTCATCATGTAGTTTTTTAAACAATTAGATAAATGATGGACCAAACATAATTGAAAAAAATATATGATTTTTTCTTTATTTTTGACAAAAAATGATTCAGTAAGAGGAATGAACATTAGGTAACAGAAATGTGTTTGCGTGTGTGTGTGTGTGTGTGTGTGTGTGTGTGTGTGTGTGTGTGTGTGTGTGTGTGTGCACAGCTGTGCATGTGTATGTGAGATTTCTGAGAGGAAAGGATTAACATCAACCAGTCAGACTTCAAGAAAGGGGACGGAACAGTACTGCAGCTTATACGGCTAGTAGATGAATGGGCTAAGTCCATTGATGATCCTAACATTTCCTGTACTGCTGCTGTATTTCTAGATGTTCATCAAGCATTCGACACCGTGTGGCATGATGGTCTCACCTATAAACTCTCCCGTTACGGAGTCAAGGGATCCCTTAACAAGTGATTTGCAGACTATCTCACGGGCTGACAGCAACGAGTTGTGATTAATGGTGTAGCATCTTCTTGGGAGTGCACACAGGCAGGTGTACCACAAGGAAGTATTTTGGGACCGCTACTATTCCTTGTGTTTATCAACTATATAAAAGACCTACCTTGTTCCTCCAACATCAACTGCTTCGCCGACGACACGTCGCTATCCAAGTCTGGACCGACAGCCCAGGAAGTGGCCAACACAACAAACATCGACCTTCAGCTTGTTTCCACTTGGTTCTTTGATTGGGGCCTGCTGCTCCTTCCGGACAAATGCAAGGTCCTGTGCATCAAGTCCCCTCGGAGTAAAGTACAGCTCCCCCCTATCTACATTGCAGGACAGATAGTCGAACAAGTGCTGTTCTATGCCCACCTGGGCACCACCATCCACCAGACCTTACGTTGGACTGAACATGTCCAGACCACATCCAACAAGGCCAGGAGAACTCTGGGATTCCTGTGGAAACTTCGAGGTAAGCTATCCCGGGAGGCACTAGAGATGGCGTACAACATAATGATTCGACCAAAATTGGAGTACGCTTCTGTACTGCTAGGGGACTTGGCTTCTTCATCCAGTAAGATGTCGGAGCGTGTCCACTACCAAGCTGCCTGCCTTGTCACCAGAGCCGCGAAACGTACACCTTCAAGCGTCGTTATGCAGGAGCTCGGATGGGACAGCCTATCAACCAGAAGGCTCTTCCACTCCATGGTTCTCATGTATAAACTGGTAAATGGCTTAGTTCCCTCACCTCCAACCACTGATACCCATCACACGAGGAGAGCAAAGAGTCACACGTTTAGAGCTTCGCAACTCTACACACCTCCACTTACCTCGCTGTAGGACCCAGACATACAAGTCCAGCTTCATTCCTTACGCGTCCCAACTTTGGAACGAACTGCCCCGGTCAGTAAAACAAGCCCGCAGCATAAGTGTGTTCAAGCAGAGACTGTCAAACTGGACTGCCTGATAGATATTTTAGATTATTGTAGATATTTTAGTTTGTATTTAATGTTTATCTAGTGTTTTTGGAGAATTCTGTGTATTAATGTTATGTCTATGACTTTGTGTGTGGGTCACAACATTAGCTGCCTGTGCCTCATGAGTATTGTATTGTCTTGCAATCTTAATAAAAGAAAGAAAGAAAGAAAGAAAGAAAGAAAGAAAGAAAGAAAGAAAGAAAGAAAGGATATGTGCTATGTGTTTGTATTTCATAACAGTGAAGAAGGTAGAGAGAGAGGGAGGGAGAGAGGGAGAGATAGAGAGGGTGAAAGGTGTGCCTTGCTTTTCCTAAAGCATGCCATGGGTGGGTGTTTCCAGACCCCACACAGTACGAGTTCTATCCATCCTCTTCTACAAAGGGTAAGTGTGGCAGCGGGGGCGTGGTCAAGTGCCGGTCTGTGACAGGAGGGTGGAGCCAGGGAAGGTGAGTGGCAGAATCGCTACACCTGACGGTAATTAACCTGTGTTTTGTGTGTGTTTTCCCAGTAAACCGCTCCCTATTTAAGGAGGCTGAGAGAGAGCAGAGGGAGCGCAACCCGGGATTGGATGCAGAGTGTGTGTGTATGGGTGTGTGTGTGTTTACGCTGCTTCGACTGAAAAGTTGGAAAAATAAATAAGCCTTCTCTGCCTCCAAACGTTGTCTTGCCGTCCTCTGTGCTCCACCCACACTTGATCCGCGCTACAGTGGTGCCGAAACCCGGGAAGGTGGAGCATCAGTCCTGCAGCCCCATGGAATCCTCCCCGTTCGCGGACTTGGTCCACGCCCTCGCCACAGCTCAGCAGAGCCAGCACCAGGCACTCGTCACGCTCCGAAAGGAGCAGGAGCGCCGCTTCGAAGCCCTGGTGCTGGCCCAGCAGGAAGATCGAGAGGCGTTCCGGCGTCTCCTCGCGTCGGCAGGGTCCACCAGCGCCCCGGCCGTGGGCCTGTCTCCCCTCACCTTGACCAAGATGGGCCCGCAGGACGACCCCGAGGCTTTCATCACCTTGTTCGAGCAGGTCGCCAAAGCCTCGGGGTGGCCAATGGAGCAGCGCGCGGCGCGCCTCCTCCCCCTCCTGACGGGAGAGGCGCAGCTGGCCGCACTACAGCTCCCCGCCGACCGCCGGCTGGCCTACGCCGACCTTCGCCGGGCTGTCCTCCAGCGCGTGGGGCGCACGCCCGAGCAGCAGCGCCAGCGCTTCCGCACGCTGCGGATGGAGGAAGTCGGCAGCCCGTTTGCGTTCGGCCAGCAGCTCCGGGACGCCTGCTGGCGGTGGCTGAGGGCCGAAGATCGCGACGCCAAGGGAATCATCGACCAGGTGGCGCTGGAACAATTCATCGCCCGCTTACCAGCCGGAACCGCGGAGTGGGTCCAGTGCCACCACCCGGCATCGCTGGACCAGGCCGTAGGACTGGCAGAGGATCATTTGGTGGCTGTTCCGGCGGCAGGACAACTGGTGACATCGTCTTCTCTCTCCTCTTCTCTCTCTCTTTCTCCCCCCCTCCTCCCATGTCCCGTCCTCGCCCCATTCCCCCACCACGGAGGCGGGGGCCGGCTCCACCCCAGCCGGCCCGCCGCACCCGTAGTGCCCTCCCGTTTCTCCCTTCTGTGTCTGTCTCTCCCCCCCCTCAGGTGAGTGAGCCCCAGAACACAGCTGCAGAGGGAAGGCCCGGGCCGGTTTGCTGGCGCTGCGGGGAACCGGGCCACCTGCAGCAACAGTGCGCAGCGATGGAGGTGGGGGCGGTGGTGCAGATCCCCGATGTGCCAGAAGCTGCCCTCGATCAGGCCGGAGCATATCGCATACCGGTAAGTGTACAAGGGGCTACATATCAGGCGTTGGTGGATTCGGGTTGCAATCAGACCTCGGTCCGCCAAAGCCTGGTTCAAGACGAGGCACTGGGGGGAGCACAAGGGGTGAAGGTGTTGTGTGTGCACGGGGGTGTTCACAGCTACCCGTTGGTGTCAGTCCACATATATTTCAGAGGGGAAAAATCGATAGTGAAGGCGGCGGTTAATCCTCGCCTTACCCACTCTTTGATCTTGGGGACTGATTGGCCGGGATTTCGGGGTTTAATGGCACGCCTAGTAAAGAGTGGGTCCTGCCGGTTGACAGGGGAAGGTCCCGGTGTCGCTTTGGCTGGAGCTGCGGTCGCAGAGCCGTCTACGTCATCTCCGCGACAGAGTGAGGAGCCGCCGGCCCCTCCTCTTTCTATTGGGGAATCCCTCGCGGATTTCCCACTGGAACAATCGCGAGACGAGACTCTGCGACACGCGTTTGACCAAGTGAGAGTAATCGATGGTCAAACGCTCCAGCCGAACGCCACCCCGTCCTTCCCCTATTTTTCCATTTTGAAGGATAGGTTATACCAAGTGATGCAGGACACTCAAACGAAAGAGCGAGTCACCCAGTTGTTAATTCCAAAGAGCCGCCAGGAATTGGTATTCCAGGCGGCTCACTTTAATCCCATGGCTGGACACCTCGGGCAGGATAAGACACTCGCCCGGATAATGGCCCGATTCTATTGGCCGGGGATTCGCGGCGACGTCCGTAAGTGGTGTACGGCGTGCCGCGAATGCCAGTTAGTAAATCCAGCGGCCATCCCAAAAGCGCCCTTGCGCCCCCTACCATTAATCGAGACCCCGTTCGAAAGAATTGGGATGGATCTCGTCGGGCCATTAGATCGGTCAACACGAGGGTACAGCTTTATATTGGTTCTGGTGGACTATGCAACGCGATACCCAGAAGCGGTGCCTCTTCGCAATATCTCAGCACGCAGTATTGCAGAGGCCCTCTTCCACGTCATCTCCCGGGTTGAAATCCCGAAAGAGATTCTGACTGACCAAGGCACCTCGTTTATGTCACGAACACTGAGCGAACTGTATGGGCTACTGGGTATTAAGCCGATCCGCACCAGCGTTTATCACCCACAGATGGACGGTTTAGTTGAACGGTTCAATCGCACCCTCAAGAACATTATCAAAAAATTCGTAAGTGAGGACGCACGTAACTGGGATAAGTGGCTCGAACCCTTGTTGTTTGCAGTGCGAGAGGTCCCCCAAGCCTCCACGGGGTTCTCCCCGTTCGAATTATTATATGGGCGTAAGCCGCGCGGCATCTTAGATGTACTGCGGGAAAATTGGGAGGAGGGACCTTCACAGAGCAAAAATGAAATTCAGTACGTTATGGATCTGCGCGCAAAACTCCACACGCTCACCCACCTAACTCAGGAGAATTTGCGGCAGGCCCAGGAACGGCAAGCCCACCTGTACAACAAGGGCACGCGCCTTAGAGAGTTCACTCCGGGAGATAAGGTACTCGTCCTGTTGCCCACGTCGAGCTCCAAATTAATCGCCAAGTGGCAAGGACCCTTTGAGGTCACACGGCGAGTCGGGGACGTTGACTATGAGGTTAGGCGAATGGACAGGGAGGGGGCACTACAGATCTACCACCTCAATCTGCTGAAACTCTGGAACGAGGAGGTCCCCGTGGCGTTGGTGTCGGTAGTTCCGGAGAAGGCGGAGCTGGGGCCAGAGGTCCAAAAAGGGACATTGGCATCATGTACCTCTCCGGTCCCCTGTGGAGACCACCTCTCCCCGACCCAACTCACGGAGGTCGCCCAGTTGCAGGCCGAGTTTTCGGATGTGTTCTCGCCCCTGCCCGGTCGCACTAACCTCATAGAACACCACATAGAGACGCCCCCGGGGGTGGTAGTGCGTAGCCGTCCTTATAGATTACCCAAACACAAAAAAAAGGTGGTTCGGGAAGAACTGCAGGCCATGCTCGAAATGGGCATCATCGAGGAGTCCCACAGTGACTGGAGCAGCCCAGTGGTCTTGGTTCCCAAGGCCGACGGCTCGGTCCGGTTCTGTGTGGACTATAGAAAAGTCAACACGGTGTCTAAATTCGACGCATACCCAATGCCTCGTATTGATGAGCTGCTCGATCGACTAGGCACAGCTCGCTTTTACTCGACACTGGATTTGACGAAGGGATATTGGCAGATCCCCTTGACTCCATTATCCCGGGAGAAAACGGCCTTTTCCACACCGTTCGGCTTACACCAGTTCGTCACACTTCCGTTTGGGTTGTTTGGGGCGCCCGCTATGTTTCAGCGGCTGATGGACCGGGTCCTCCGGCCCCACACCACCTATGTGGCCGCTTACCTAGACGACATTATCATTTATAGTAATGACTGGCAGCGGCACCTGCAACACCTGAGGGCCGTCCTTAGGTTGCTGAGGCGGGCGGGACTCACTGCCAACCCGAAGAAGTGTGCGATTGGGCAGGTGGAAGTACGGTATCTGGGCTTCCATTTGGGCAACGGGCAGGTGCGTCCCCAAATTAATAAGACAGCAGCGATTGCGGCCTGCCCGAGGCCCAAGACCAAAAAGGGGGTGAGACAGTTCCTGGGGCTGGCTGGCTACTATCGTAGGTTTATACCTAATTATTCGGACGTCACCAGCCCGCTGACTGACCTCACTAAAAAGGGGGCGCCAGATCTGGTCCAGTGGACGGAGCAGTGCCAGCGGGCTTTCTCTGAGGTAAAGGCTGCACTGTGTGGGGGGCCACCTTTACACTCCCCTGACTTCTCTCTCCCTTTTTTGTTACAGACGGATGCGTCGGACAGAGGGCTGGGGGCCGTTTTGTCCCAGCAGGTGGAGGGGGAGGACCGCCCGGTCCTATACATCAGCCGGAAGCTGTCAGTGCGTGAGGGGCGCTACAGCACAATTGAGAAAGAGTGCCTGGCGATCAAGTGGGCGGTCCTCACCCTCCGTTACTACCTGCTGGGGCGCCCTTTCACCCTCTGTTCGGACCACGCGCCCCTCCAGTGGCTCCACCGCATGAAGGATGCCAACGCGCGGATCACCCATTGGTATCTGGCACTCCAACCCTTCAACTTCAAGGTGGTCCACAGGCCGGGGGCGCAGATGGTCGTGGCGGACTTCCTCTCCCGTCAAGGGGGGGGGAGTCGGCTGCGGGCCGGACGGGCGCCCGGCCTGAGTCGGGCGGTGGGGGTATGTGGCAGCGGGGGCGTGGTCAAGCGCCGGTCTGTGACAGGAGGGTGGAGCCAGGGAAGGTGAGTGGCAGAATCGCTACACCTGACGGTAATTAACCTGTGTTTTGTGTGTGTTTTCCCAGTAAACCGCTCCTTATTTAAGGAGGCAGAGAGAGAGCAGAGGGAGCGCAACCCAGGATTGGATGCAGAGTGTGTGTGTATGTGTGTGTGTGTGTGTTTATGCTGCTTCGACTGAAAAGTTGGAAAAATAAATAAGCCTTCTCTGCCTCCAAACGTTGTCTTGCCGTCCTCTGTGCTCCACCCACACTTGATCTGCGCTACAGTAAGAAATACAACAAAGACAAAAGATGTTTCATAAGACCTTAGAGCTCTACATGGACTACTAGTGCATAGAATGTACTTCACAATATTATTGCTTGTCTACAAAAAAACAAAATGGTTCAGTTGCAAAACCTACATCCAATAGGATTCGAGATAGACTTGCAAATGAAAACTTGCCTGATCTTTTGACCTATAAGGCCTTCTCTAGTTTGGCCCACACTTTTCTGAATTTCAATTCTCAATGTAATCATGTATATTTCCATTAGATACTTCATAAGTACACGGGAACATGTGGTTATTACATAGCAGTATTTAATAATGCTATGTAGCTATGTAATGTAATAACATTTTAACAAACACACATATGCCCTATCCCCCCCCGAACATTGTCTGGGACACTGGATCCATTTCATGAACTAAAACTAGACCTGGAGGTCAGGCCCGCCGATAGGGGGGGACAAACGGGTATGTTGTCCCGGGCCCAAGAATGGGGGGGGCAGAACTGGGCTCTCATGAAGTTGCAATTAAATTATTTTATTTCATTTCAAAATGTGTTGATTTGGGGGAGAAATGTGCTATATTTGCATTCAATAAATGATTTCTAGATCTTTTGCCTTTGTTGTCTTTGAAAAAGGCGTCAAGAACCCCCTACCACCCCTAATGCAAAAATGGTTTGGTCTGACTCTTTGATTAAAGGGAAAAAAACGACATTGTTCGATCATAGTGCTTCGACAATCAGCGTGCGTGCCGTTTGCCAACATGCACAAGTCAGGAGCACAGAAAAGAAAAGAGAAAAAGAGAGGAAGAAACCAAGAGACTCAGGGGCTCACTGCATAAATATTTTAAAAAAGGTTCGGATGATGCAGCAGGTACTAGCAAAGGCAGTGGGGCAGCTGAGCCAGGTAAGACCAGTGTTGGGCACGTTACTTTCAAAAAGTAATTAGTTATAGTTACTAGTTACTTTTCCCAAAAAGTAACTGAGTTAGTAACGGAGTTACTTTGTCATAAAAGTAACTAATTACCAGGGAAAGTAATTATTCCGTTACATTTTGTTCCCCCTCAAAAAAAAAATCAAATTCAATTAGTGTAATCATAATAAAAGTGAATGTTAAATGTGTTTAATGACTGAAATGGACACTTAACAGAACCAATTAGTAACGTTATCTACACTATATTAATATTTTTGTGGGACAATGTGAGAAGACATCTATCAAATGTAATATATTTTTGTAGTTATTAAAATTATGTTACTAATTACTGGCCACTGACGAGGACAAAAGCTTTGTTCCTCGACATAATGTGCATTGCACGTAAACACTCTTGCCTTTTATTTCAAGTAATGAAAAGTAATGGCTGTATTTCCAATGTGAAAGTGCAGTGCTGGGCTGACCGCTTGCAATCGCTGTGTCTTCCGATTGAAAGAGCGCGCAGTAGTGCAGTAGGTGTGGCCTACCGAAGTATGTTGTCCAAATCTACTCTGATTGACTTACTGTGCCATTGTCTCGTGTCTCCCCGCCCCACACGAAAGCAGAGTAAAGAAAGGCTGAATGAGCAGCGTGCCAGATGAGAACAGCTTTAATAAAGTAACGCATAGTATTTTATTGTAAGTAATGGGAACGGCGTTATAACGATGTAAAAAGTAATTAGTTAGATTACTCGTTACTAAAAAAATAGTAACGCCGTTAGTAATGCCGTTTATTTCTAACGCCGTTATTCCCATCACTGGGTAAGACACAGCCAACTTTTTCCAGCCCCGTAAAGTAACCCCAACCAAGGCACGCGTGGCACGCAATTCATGTTACGAACGAGGGGAGAGCAAGTCACACTGAACACCATATCAAATGCACAGGGCATTGAATCATTTCATAACCACAACGGCTTAATAACATTGTGTTTCATATATCTGATTGAAGCTAAGAATATTCACATTAGCCCGCAATCATATCGCGCCGTTTCTCGAGTGGTGTGTTCTTCTCTGCTTTTCACACTGGACAGTACGCACGCACGCACAACAAAAGTCCGGCGCATTGCATTTCGCACCTGAATAGTTGCAGACTAAGGAAATGTTAAAATGTTAAAACTGTAAAAATGTTGAAATGCTAAAATGAAATGGTTGTTGACCGGTTGAATGGTTTTTGAATACCTGTCATTTAAGGGTTGGAGTGAGTAGAGACTGGGATAAGAGAGGTGGGTGTGTGTGGGGGTTGGCCCGGGGGGGGGGTGTTGGGGGGGGCCCATTCAGAGCATTTTGTCCCGGGCCCAGCCAAAGCTGTCAGCGGCCCTGCTGGAGGTAGAGCCCTGCACTCCCGCGGGAGTCCCACGGGACTCGCGGGACCCGCCACAAAGCAGTGCGGCGCGGGACAAATTTTGAAAGCTCAAAATTTGTGCTTTGGGAAAAGCTGTGGGACCGGAAGTGCACATATGCGGGCGGGAGCGGTGATAAGCTGCAGTCCCGCTAACTAAAAACGTGTTTGAAATAAAATTAATAAATTCTTAGTTTATCTCTATCATATATAATTTGTGCTGGATATTTTATTTGGCATTAATAAAAACATTTTAAGATGCCTAAATTTGCAGAGAGAGTCAGATTGCCAGATTGAGTGAGGAATGGCATCTTAAATTTGCCATTGATCGCCTTAACGGGAAATCCTTTGATCACTCTAATGACTCGCCGTTCACACCCAGCTAGCAAGAGAACCATGAGTGAAGTGATTTACTGCTTGAGTTAGTCTACAACTCTAATCAGAGAGACAGGTTACACAGTGACGGTAGGCTTGACTCAATGCTATCCCAAAAATCCTTCCTGTAATATGCAAATTTGGCTGTCCAATCAGAGGCGGCCAAATTTGCATATTACAGGAAAGATTTCTGGGATAGCATTGAGTCAAGCCTACCATCACTGTGTAACCTGTCTCTCTGATTAGAGTTGTTCACTCATGGTTCTCTTGCTAGCTCTGCTTTGCAATAAAAAAAAAAAAAAAAAAAAAACATTGGTATAAAGCAAGCCCATTCACTTTTTTATGCTGATCAGAGAATTACAATGGTTTCTCATGTGACAAAAATGTGCGATTTGCTATTAAATATTTTAATCGCTTGACAGCACTAATTATTATTATTATTATTATTATTAGAGACACTACATGCTGAATTCAGAAACAAGGTAAATAATAACAAACGTGAACATGAGCTGTAGATATTTATGCTCAAATCCATTCAAAGTAGGGGGCGGGGCACCATCATGCTGTGTCAAGACAAGAACTTTCCTGAGAAATAACGCGAACGTCTGCATCATGCGGGATTTGCGGGCGGGGGCGGGACAAAATATGGCAGGCGGGAGCGGGACTGAAAATCATAATTCTTTGTGGGCGCGGGCGGGAGCGGGACTGAAAATCATAATTCTTTGCGGGTGCGGGCGGGAGTGGGACTGCACAATGCGGGCGCGGGCGGGAGCGGGACTGAAAAATCCGACTCGCGCAGACCTCTAGCTGGAGGTACTTGGCTGTGGGTCTGCAGCTAGCACTGGTGATAGTTCAGGTCTGTGTGTCAGGGTGATGAGGCACTGTAGAGCTGCATTCCTGTTCTTGAGCCCATGGTAAGTCTCCCTCCACTTTCTGTGATGTCTGTGCTTCTCTCTCTCACTGAAATTACTTTTATGGTTTTCTTCCTGCCTAATACTAGGTCTTTCCTGTATTTCTCTCGTTCCTGCTCTAAATATTTCACTCTCTTCTCTGGGTCAGCATCGCGCCTGGTGTGATAGCACCACTGCTTTTCTGCAGCACTTAGTGGTGGATTGGCTCCCTGTAAATATGGCATTCACATTGAAAAACTGATCTTAAATGTCAACAACTTCAATAATTTCAACTGTAAAACTTCAAAATCAGCTAAATAGTATTATATTGACTGATATTCATACAAATAAATCAATAAACCAGAGGAGTCTCCTCATTCCTGTTACTATCACTCCTTCTTCATTTAGGACTGAGTTTTTAGCATAGAATTAGCAAAAACATGAAATATAGCCACATGGCATCCATGCTAATAGCATAAGGACATCTTGCACATTCTAGTGATTTACCAAAATTAGCATTTAAAAAATAAACAAACAATGTCTAAGACATAATTTAGGTAACAGGACAGTATGTTGAGATTTACCATCCCGGTTATGATTACAATAATATCAAATATATCGAAAAATAAATCGGAGAACTTACGTTTGGTCTTCCCAGGAGCTTCAGATGATCCAAAAGATGTAACTTCCTGTTGGAAATGTGACTTGTGGAATGTTCCAAAATTTTCAGAGGGAGGAATGTGTTATGGTAATAGGACTGAGGGAAAATTTTGGGACACAAATAAAATGTATATTTTAACTATATTGTGCATTTCTTATTTTAAAAATATCTTTAAAGAATAGATGGGATATGGAGTTACACAAATATGCAAAAAAAAAGAAGAGTTTAATTAATTGTATTTAATGGTAAAGTGAAGTGTTTGAAAGCGGGGACAGGTAACAAATGCAATTTTTCAGTGTTCTGGGCAGCTGTTATCAAAGTTTTAAATTACAGGTAGTCGTCGACTTATGACTGCGTTTGGTTACGACTGACCGGTTGTAAACCGATCTGGTCGTAAGTCAGCCTATGTTAAATGAACGTAAGTATATTGTGATGTGTAATGATATTGTAATCATCTTAAAGTCTTATTTTATCAACATTTTCTTATTTCATTACCGTGGCTCATTATTTGGTTTAAGTCAAACACTGCATACTACACTGCGTACAGTACAATTTGTTTAATATGTGCAAAACAAAAAATACGAAATACAGGTGTGAAAAATAGAAAACATTTTAGTTTGAAACATACCAAAATACAAATGTAAAACATAGCAAAATACAAAACTTGGTGACCGCTGGCATCACTGGTGCTTGGCTGTGGGTCGTCTATGTCATCATCAGCTGTTGCAGCGCTCGGGCTGGCGGGAGGATTTGCTCGTTTCATAAACCAGGAGCTGGGGCGCAAACTGTATGACGGAGTGCGCAAGGGAGCGCGAGAGAGACTGCGCATGTGCCTGGAGCTGGGGCGGAAACTGTATGACGGAGTGCGCGAGGGAGTGCGAGAGAGACTGCGCATGTGCCTGGAGCTGGGGCGAAAACTGTATGACGGAGTGCGTGAGGGAGCGCGAGAGAGACTGAGCATGTGCCTGGAGCTGGGGCGGAAA
The DNA here is from genome assembly GCF_027579695.1 of Neoarius graeffei. Classification (NCBI taxonomy): domain Eukaryota; kingdom Metazoa; phylum Chordata; class Actinopteri; order Siluriformes; family Ariidae; genus Neoarius; species Neoarius graeffei. The sequence goes on from NC_083570.1 coordinate 105,410,978, forward strand.
CTGTTGTATGCGGTGAGAGGCACTGCCGGGAGCTGGGGTGGAAACTGTCGTATGCTCAGCTAGCTCAGCTGGGAAACACTTCCCAGTCATAACCAGATGGTTGTAAAGTCGATTGGTCGGAAGTCGCATAGGTCGTAAGTCGACGACTACCGGTATATATCATAAATTTTCAATTAGATCAATATGTCAGACACTTTAATTAATGCTAAAATTAATTTTATAGCTATGTTATGCATATTTATAGATATAATGTCCTGGGGACGGAAATGGCACCCATTCGGTAGAATGGCTCTTATGTACTGTTCACAGAGCATTCTTGTTCTTCACACTTATTTACTAAACTAGGTCAGCAAATACACTTTGGCAGCATTATTATACCTGGGCAGCCTGCCCAAGTAGAAAGCACTTGTGCTTCCCTGGGAAAGCAGAAACATAATGATGGGGATTTATGGTGGCTCTTGAGCTCGTGGAAAAGCAAACTGGTTTTTAGAAGTTTTGCAAGCTGAAAAAAGTCTGAGCCTGCATTAGCACTGAGTTTACATTGGTGGAAAGGGAGAAGCTCTGTGTGTGTGTGTGTGTGTGTGTGTGTGTGTGTGTGTGTGTGTGTGTGTGTGTGTGTGTGTGTGTGTGTGCACGCGTGTGTGACCTTTTGAAATAAACAAGCCAAGTGTGAGTGTAGTGAATCTGTCAAGACCACTACTCAAGACCAGGACTCTGACTCAGCAGTAAACACTGCACATTATGCCTCATGCCAATAGCTATAATATTTATTAATGAATCAGACTCAAAGGAGTGCTGAATGACTTTACGAGCACCATGTCAGTCCTGCGCGCTGTGGAGCATGCACCTTAAGGCGCATCCTAGGCGGTGCACGCGTTGAGCGTACCCCAGCACGTGAACTTAATTAAGGAGCTATATGTGTACCTATTGAAGGACTGTGCTGATGCAAGATCAGTGTCAAGTATTACGCTACGTCAGTATGCATTATCGAGCCTTTCTATCCTTGTTTCTGATTTCCTGCTTCCTGATTCCTGTGCCTGGTTCTCGTTCTCATTCTTGCTTTGCCTCTGATATCCTGTTTGCGCCTCGCCTGACCCTTTGCATGTTTAGCATTTTGGATTTAGTCTGCTGATTTGGACTGTTTGCCTGTGTGTCTGTTTTCATGCTTGTTCACTGTAAATAAACATCACTTCTGCATATACAGCCGCCTACCTATTATTAACTATTTACAGGCCTCCAAGACATTCAGCCAAAGTCTTTCTTGAAGAGTTTGGTGAACTCTTGTCAGTCATTTGCTTAGAGTTTGATTGTCTTATTATATCTGGGGATTTTAACTTGCATGTAGATAATACTAATAACATTTATGCCAAAGAATTATTTGCAATTATTGATAACTTTAACCTAGTACAACATGTACAGGGACCGACCCACTCTCGTGGTCATACTCTTGACCTCGTCATCACAAAGGGTCTTACTGTTTCTTATACTGTTGTTGACCTGGCCTTATCTGATCATTTCTGTGTTTTCTTTGAAGTTTCTATGTCTCCTCACATTCAGAATAGCTCAACGACTATAGGCAGGAGAGTCATAAATGACAACACGTGCTCTTTTTAAGCAAGCTCTCTCTCAGAACTCAACCAAAATGTCAGACTCTGTAGATGATTTACTGGAATTTTTTAATTTAAATATGACCCAAATTATGGATGATATTGCTCCATTCAAAATAAAAAGAGTCAATGATAAGCAGAAAGCACCATGGAAGCAGTACCCGGCTGTTAAACTGCTAAAGAGAGAATGTAGAAAGACTGAAAGAAAATGGCACAAATCTAAACTTCACATCCATTATCAAATCCATAAAGAGATGCTTTGTAATTATAATTATGAAATTCGTAAAGCAAGACAGTCTTTCTTCTCCAATATCATCAGCAGGAATATGAACAATGCCCGTGTGCTATTTTCAACAGTAGAGAAGCTAACTAATCCCCCACCACAATTAGCACCTGAACTTCTCTCAGTTAATAAATGCAATGAGTTTGCATCCTTCTTCAAAGGTAAAATTGATAAAATACGGCAGAATATTTTTCATAATATATCTCAGTTGCAAAAAATTGAAAAACTGCAATCACCAATGACACAGATAGATAACTTTAACACAATGTCAGAATTTTGTTTAATTGATTATGAGACTCTTGAAAAAACTGTACAAAATCTCAGTTCCTCAACATCTGAACTGGACATTCTGCCCACCAACTTTTTTAAGTCTGTTCTTCATCTTATAATTACAGATGTGCTTCAAATTATAAATACATCCTTGGAGACTGGTGTTGTTCCTGTGTCCCTAAAAAAAGCTGTTGTAAAGCCCCTTCTTAAAAAAAATAATCTGGATCCTTCAGTGTTAAATAATTACAGGCCAATATCAAATCTACCATTCATCGGGAAAATCCTGGAAAAAATTGTCTTCAATCAATTAACTGCCTTCTTGATATCAAACAGCCGTTTTGATAATTTTCAGTCAGGATTTCGTGCCAATCATAGCACTGAAACAGCGCTGATTAAAGTTATAAATGACATACATCTTAATACTGATGCAGGCAAAACATCGGTCCTGGTATTACTGGACCTCAGTGCAGCTTTTGATACTGTTGATCACAACATACTGCTATATCGACTTGAACACTGGGTTGGATTGACTGGTAAAGTTATCAATTGGTTAAAATCATACTTAAAAGATAGAAGCTTCTTTGTTACCCTGGGAAATTGTTCCTCAATGTCAATGCCCTTGACCTGTGGTGTCCCCCAGGGGTCGATTCTTGGACCATTACTTTTCAACCTTTATATGCTCCCACGTGGGCAAATTATCAATAAAAATTCAATTTTGTATCACTGCTATGCAGATGATACCCAAATTTATTTTGCTCTATCACCAAATGATTATGCCCCCCTTGAATGTCTCTACCAGTGTATCGATCAAATCAATAGCTGGATGTCACAAAATTTTCTTCAGTTGAACACAGATAAAACAGAAGTAATTCTATTTGGAAAAAAGATGAAAGACTCAGGATTACCACTATTCTTGACACAAAAGGGATTAAAACTAAAGAAATGGTTAAAAATCTTGGTGTTTTCATTGACAGCGAGCTAAACTTTGACAGTCACATTAAAGCAATCACTAAAACGGCATTTTATCACCTAAAAAACATTTCCAAACTAAGAGGACTTATGTCAAAACATGATCTGGAAAAACTAATACATGCCTTCATCTCTAGTAGGGTTGATTACTGCAATGGCCTTTTCACAGGCCTGCCAAAAAAGACCATCAAACGACTTCAGCTGGTTCAAAATGCAGCGGCGAGGGTTCTCACATGAACAAAAAGAACAGAGCACATTACTCCAATTCTAAGGTCCCTTCACTGGCTTCCAGTAAGCTACAGAATTGACTTTAAAGTATTGCTGCTGGTGTACAAATCTCTAAATGGTACAGGGCCCAATTACCTCTCTGATATGTTGCAGCGGCCTAACCCAATCAGATCTACCAGATCGCAACAGAAAAATTTACTATTAAAACCAGTTGTTAAAACAAAGTGTGGTGAAGCAGCTTTTAGCTACTATGCAGTACAGCTATGGAACCAACTGCCAGAGGACATTAAAAATGCTCCTGCTGTTGGCAGCTTCAAATCTAGGTTAAAGACCAAGCTGTTTTCAGATGCTTTCTGTTAAATAATTAATATTTTTACATTATTTATAATCTTTACTTTCTCTGCATGTTTTAAATTTACTTTAACTTTATTCTATTTTATTCTGCTAGTTTCTTCTTTTTTTCTCTCTTTCTTTCTTTTTCTCCTTTCTCTTTTTCTTTTTGGCATTTTAATATTTTATTTCTACTATTGTTTAATTCTTATTATTTTCTTTTAATTCTTTTAATTCTTTTAATTAATTATTTTAGAATAAAGATAAAATTATTTTATGTAATTTTATTTCTCTATTGTTTACTGTTTTTGTTTTTACTTCTGTAAAGCACATTGAACTGCCATTGTGTATGAAATGTGCTATATAAATAAACTTGCCTTGCCTTGCCTTACCTCGTACCTGACACACAACCTGTGATATCAAGAAAATAACATTGCTACACTTGCGGTCAAACGTTTACCCATATGTGCATGCCATGGCAATATTGGGCTTTCATTTATTTCTTTGAGCTGTTCTTTTTCTGTGTCAGAATGATTGTACAACACACACTCATCGGCCACTTTAATAGGAACTTCTTGTTGATTCTAAGATTCCTGTTCGTGGCTGCAGGAGTGGAACCCAATGTGATCTTCTGTTTTCTGTTGCATGCTGAGATGCTTTTCTGCTCACCACAGTTGTAAAGAGTGATTTATATGAGTTACTGTATCCTTCCTGGCAGCTTGAACCAATCTGTCCATTTTCCTCTGACCTCTCTTATCAACAAGGCATTTGTTTCCACCCACAGAACTGTCGCTCACTCACTCGGTGTTTTTTTGTTTTTCACACTATTCTGTATAAACTCTAGAGACTGTTGTGTGTGAAAACCCCAGGAGATCAGCAGTTTCTGAAATACTCAAACCAGTCCATCTGGCACCAAGTGAAAGTCACACTTTGAGATCACAATTTTTCCCATTCAGATGTTTGAACATTGTGAACATTAACTGAAGCTCTTGATTTGTATCTGCATGATTTTATGCATTGTGCTGCTGTCAAGGGATTGGCTGATTAGATCACTGCATCAAACAGCAGGTGGATGGAGGTACAGTACCTAATAAAGTGGCTGCTGAGTGTATATTTCACAGTTATTCCACAAAATCGAGTTGTGCATGATCTGATAGCTGATGAGGTGCATAGCATCGAGTTGGCTATAAGCCATGTACGACAAGATTGAGTGGAATAACTGTTTTATCCACATTCACTGGATTTTGAGAAACAGAGCATTTTTATTTTTATTTTTTGCAAATTCGAAAAATAAAAACTTTATACAAAACGTCCGACAAAATCATTTCCCACTTGGAATGTAAACAAACCAGTGAAATGACAGTAACAATTTGTGAAAAATTCTATAACAATAATTCTTGAAAAATAATTTTAAAAACATATGTTCTTACCATCAAATACTTTTATTCCATATTTTGTTGCTTTTTTTGTATTTTTGGGGTTTTGTTTTTAAGTAGAGTTTTTATTTCATCCTCAGTTGGTTCAGTAATATGTGCCGCCATTTTATTTTTCTCTACTCACAGTATATGAGCTGACAGCCGAGTAGTAGAGTAGCCAATCAGAGTGTGTGATTGTGCATATCCAGTGAATGTGGATAGAATAAAGCCTGTATACACAGCTATGGGAAAATAATAATTTTATTGCCTGTCACCTATTCTCATCATGTCCATGTGGGTTTTCTTTTGGTTCTCTGGTTTCCTCCTGCCACCCAAGAACATACCGGTACAGGTAGCTGGATTGGCTATGTTAAATTGGTGTGAATGGTTCACTATAGTTGACTGGCATCCCATAAAGAGTGCATTCCCGCCTCCTGTCTAGTGTTCTTGAGATAGGGTCTGAAGTGAACACAATGCTCTAACAGGAAAAACCAACAGGATAAAGCACTTACTGGAGATTAATGAAATAATTAATATTTTATTGTGGCTCATAATCCGACATCCTACTATTCCAGCCACACACACTTGAATACATTACAATACTTTGTATCTCCAAAACTGAGTTATTATGGGAATCTAAGGCCCTGATTAATACGATAAGACCGATTTAATGCTTGTGAGACATTCTGAAAATGAATATTTTACACAACAAGTTGCAATCATGGTGAAGAAACTTTCTAAAATTCCCAGGGAGAAACATTATTAAACCACACTTCAATGGAAGCAGCCACAGAGCCATAGAAAAGACATTAAACATCCCTATCAGTACAGCTGTTTTGATAATATGCAGGTGGAAAGTTCAGGGAAGTGCAAGTAATTTTGTGCATCACACACAAGATTTCACAAACCCCTCTCAGACATAGGCGGTTTTAAACGGGGGCCAGAGGGGGCCAGTGCCCCTGTAAAATTGCTCCTGGCCCCTGTTGTGGCCCCTGTGCTGAACAGATAATAAGATTTATTAATTTTGACGTGCGCTGGCTCGAAGATCGGAACTGACATGACGGAGTGTTCTACATGGACTCCTTAAAGCGCTACACGCACACTGTTACCTGCAGCAGAAAGACCAGCAGCAGCGCGAATTGTAAACTTCGGACGTGAGTGATAACAGCTGTCACGTCCGAAGTTTTTTGATTGAAAAGCCATCAGATACAGTAGCGTTGACACGTTTCACTGAGCCATCTAAAGAAGTATTTTTTTAGCTCTTTAGACTATGCAAAATAGCTGTGGCACTCCCAGTGAGATCTGCCTCTTGTGAGCGGAGTTTCTCCACTTTGAAACTGGTGAAGACCTACCTCCGATTCACCATTAGTGAGGAGCGTCTAAGCAATCTTGGTGTGCTCAGCATTGAATCCAGAAGGTCCAAGGCTTTGAACCTTGATGCATTTGTAGACCGTTTCTCAAGGAGTCACAATCGCAGAATCTTGTTGTTGTAGTGTTTCAGCCTGCTGTGAATGCTATAGGGTGATTCTGAGACCACTGTATGTGAATTTATTTTTTCTTTCTATTTTCCCCCCTGCTGTACATAAAGAGTGAGATGACAGTGTGATTTAGATAAAGATAGTGATTGTACATTCAAGTCTCATGCTGTGAAAAAGAAAATTCATTCATGCTGTGAATTTAAAAAGTGTCATTGGACAGATAAAAGGTTCATTGTATGCAAAAATAGAAATCTTATTTTACAAAAAAGAGAAACATGGTTTTAAGATTTATTGAGCACAATTTATTTTATGTTTAGGCTATTGAGACAGAATGTTTATCTCATTGTATTTATGCTCAATGTATTTTGTTTCAGTTTTAACTAAACTAAACAAAACATTTTGAACGCTTAAATATTGCCATGTTTTTTCCTTATATGTGCCCCCCTGAAAAAACACTGGCCCCACCTCGGCCCCCCTAGTAATTTTGGTCTAGAACCGCCACTGCTCTCAGACTAAAGAAAATGAATTTCCCTCTTACCTTTAAGGAAGGTAAAAGAGAAAGCAGCTGTCAATTGAAAAGAATTCCTGATTTGACTCACTGAAACCTGGATTCTGAAACTGAGTGAGTCCATCAGAAGGACTCGAAGAGCAATGGGCAAAACTTTAATCATACTGCAACCACAACAACAAACGGATTAGTTTTAACCATAGACAACGCAAAGATGTAATCACCAACAGCAGCTCTGCAACAAAGTACTAATGTTGTTAATTTGGAGTGTCTGAACACTTTTTTCCCCTATCAGTTTTGTTTTTTAAACATATCTTTGTTTATCATCATCATCATCATTTTTTCCCACGTGGCACATGATTGGCCTTGGGGCGTACCATTGAAAAACAATGCTCCAATGGACACTCGAGGTTCTTTTTGTCCATCATTGTTTTCCCACACCTGTTGCTGATCTACTACCAACAGGTCTTCCACTTTCATCCATGTCTTGTTTGACATGCATTTATCAAACAATGCTTGTTCCTATTGTGTGTCATTTTCCATTTGGCAAACATGGGCCAAGCAGCACGGTGGTGTAGTGGTTAGCACTGTTGCCTCACAGCAAGAAGGTTCTGGGTTCAAGCCCAGTGCCTGATGGGGGCCTTTCTGTGTGGAGTTTGCATGTTCTCCCCGTGTCTGTGTGGGTTTCCTCCGGGTGCTCCGGTTTCCCCCACAGTCCAAAGACATGCAGGTTAGGCTAATTGGTTGCTCTAAATTGACCATAGGTGTGAATGTAAGTGTGAACGGTTCTCTGTCTCTATGTGTCAGCCCTGCGATGACCTGGCGACTTGCCCAGGATGTACCCCACCTCTTGCCCACAGTCAGCTGGGATAGGCTCCAGCTTGCCTGCGACCCTGCACAGTATAAGTGGTTGCAGATAATGGATGGAAATGTGAGCCAAGTATTTAAGGAACTGTAAATGGTAGAAATCTTGAATGGGCTATGAGTTCGTGTCATGATTTCATACAACTGTTGGCTTGATATCTTAAATGCCCCATTTAGCTGGCTTTGAACTTGAGTTGCTGGGTTTATTCCTTTCTTCATTTCTTTGTATGGGGGAACATTCTTGCAAGCATGCCCTCCAGTATGCTTATGAATGCATATTTTTTTCATGTACATTACATCCATCCATAACTGCTTATCTTGTACAGGGTCGTGGGCAAGCTGGAGCCTATCCCAGCTGACTATGGGTGAGAGGCAGGGTACAACCTGGACAAGTCGCCAGATCCTCACAGAGCTGACACATAGAGACAAACAACCATTCACACTCACAGTTAATTTAGAGCCACCAATTAGTGTAACCTACATGTTTTTGGAGTGTGGGGGAAACCAGAGCACCCAGAGGAAACCCACGCAGACATGGGGAGAACATGCAAACTCCACACAGAAAGGCCCCCATTGGCCACTGGGCTTGAACCCAGAACCTTCTTGTTGTGAGGCGACAATGCTAACCACTACACCACTGTGCCACCTAAAAAAAAGTGTCTCCTTTTTTATTTCCCTTCACTATATATGGTGCAGAGGATCTCACTCTTGCCTCACAGCAAGAAGGTTCTTGGTTTGAACCTTGCAGCTGTGCGGGTGTCCTCCCACAGTCCAAAGACATGTGGATTAAGTCAGCTAGCAACTCTAAATTGCCCTTCAGTGTGAACGGTGTTGTTTGTCTCTGTGTTCATCCTGCGATAGCTTGGCGACCTGCCCAGGGTGTACCCAGCATCTCACCTGAAGTTAGCTGGGATCGGCTCCCTGATGAATAAGCAATAATAGAGATAACAGATGGATGGCTATTTACACAGTCCCACACCATCCATGATGGCTCATAATCCGAATAACTTTCCCATGTTTTAAAGACCTTTATCTTTATTATTTAAATATAATATCATCATGGCAACAGTTACTGTCCTCTGCTTGCTGATAGGGTAATGCTAGGTCATGGGGAATTTTCCACCGTAGAATAATACAGTTATTCTTCAAATATTATGCATGTCATGCTCTGCCCCGGACTTCCTCTCCGGAGACTTATCTCCCAGTTCAGCGCTAATCCGGATCCAGGATGGGACTTCCATCTTGCCGGCATTCACTTCCTGGTTTGCTCTGCTGTGCAGAAAAAGGCCGTTCTCAGAAGGGGACTTTGCCAGAACATCTCATTGGTTTTTCACATTGTGTCTCTGCACCCTTATTGCTTCTTGGATTTTTGCTCTCTGTTTTGCCTGTTCATTGCCACAGTTTTTTGCACTCACGTCTTGTCATTTTTTCATGTTTTTTGTGCTATGTTTTTTGTCTCCAGTTTTTTTGTCAGGACTATTTTTCATGTTTTTTCATGCTAGCATTTTTGTCCTTGCCTGCCTAGTTTCTCTCTGGATTATTTTGCGATTTTTGTTCGTTGACTCTTTGACTTCAATTAAATCATTTTTTATTTCTTGGATTTTCTGGTCTGTGTTCTGCTTTTGGATCCAAACTCACCAAATCTCACCACCTATAACAATATGTTCTGGCCAACATGGATCCAGTGGAACTGAACCATCTGAGAATGGCTATGCAGCAGCAAGGAGCCCTCCTCGGGACCCACCACCAAGAACTCAAGCAGATCACCCAGAACCTGGCCACCCTGTCCAATTCACTCAACCTCCTTGCCACACAACTTCAGCACTCCCAAGCCATGCCTACCCCTGCCCAGCCGTCTCTTTCTTCACCTCCCGCCACCGTTGCTCTTCATGAACCGAGACTCCCTTCGCCTCAGCCCTACAGTGAAGAACCAGGTACCTGCAGACCTTTTTTGTCACAGTGTTCACTGATCTTGGAGCTTCAACGTCTGGCTTTCCCCACAAAACGCTCCCGGGTAGCCTATACCATCACGCTTCTCACCAGCAAGGCCAGGGAATGGGGAACAGTGGTCTGGGACGCCGATGCTCCCTGTTGCTCCAGCTTCAAGGAATTCTCTGAGGAAATGAGGTGAACATTCAACTGCTTTCTGTCCGGCCGGGAGGCGGCAAGAGAGCTCATGGAGCTGCCACAGGGGTCCCGATCTACCTCGGATTATGCCATCGAGTTCCGGACATTGGCAGCGTCATGCAGTTGGAATGAGAGTGCCCTGGTCAATGCATTCTTACATGGCCTGTCCGATGCTGTTAAGGATGAACTTGTCTCTTGGGAACTGCCGTCAGACCTCTCCAGCCTGATGGACCTTGCCAATCTTATTGACGCTCAGGTTCAACAATGGAGGAGAGAGAGGAACTGCCTCAACTTCAACCCCTCGCTACCTCCCGCCTTGTCCATCGAACCCATGCAGGTAGATCGGGTACGGGTCTCAGCAGAGGAACGACTGCACTGACAGAGCATGGGGACTTGCTTCTACTGTGGTCAGCAGGGACATATCTGCCAAGTCTGCCCACTAAAAGGACGAACCCACCAGTGAATCGAGGGGCCCTGGTGGGCAATGCTTGGAACCAGTCCCCTGCTGACCGACCATTGCTCCCCGTTATCACTCTCAACAACCGGCATCACCATCTTCAGGTGCTCGTCGACTTGGGGGTGGACAGGATCCTGATCTGCTCCGCCACCACCAAGGATCTCGGAATCCCATTACTCGCCCTCGAAGTCTCTCTCACTGTCCTGACGCTCAATGGCACTGGCTTGACCACCATCACTCATCTCACCACCCTGCTCACCCTAAGGATTTAAGGCAATCACTCCGAAACGATACAACTTCATGTCATGAACAACCCTCACATTCCCATTATTCTTGGACTACCCTGGTTGATGCAGCACAACCCCCACTTAAACTGGACTGACCACACCATCTTAGGCTGGAGTCCTTCCTGCCTGGCCTCCTGCCTGAACTCCACTCTGCCTCCCGCCAAACCACCACAGCCCTCAGCCAGCGAGTTTCCCGACCTCTCTCATGTGCCTCTGGAATATCTGGACCTCAAACCTGTCTTCAGTAAGACCCAAGCAGTGTCTCTTCCCCCTTATAAGCCCTATGACTGCGGTATTGACCTCTTGCCTGGGACGGTGCCACCCAAGGGACATCTCTACCCTCTTTCCCCCACTGAGAGACAAGCCATGGAGAAATATATCACGGAGTCTCTGGCAGCTGGGATCATCCGCCCTTCCTCCTCCCCAGCAGGGGTGGGATTCTTCTTCGTGGAGAAGAAGAACAAGTTGCTCCGCCCCTGCATTGACTATCGAGGTCTCAATGCCATCACAGTCAAGAACCGCTACCCACTACCGCTCATAACCACAGCCTTCAAACTACTCCAGGGAGCCAAGGTGTTGACTAAACTGGACTTACGCAACACCTATCACCTAGTTAGGATCAGGAAAGGGGACTCGTGGAAGACGGCCTTCAACACCACCACAGGCCATTATGAGTACCTCGTAGTCCCTTTCGGCCTGACTAACGCACTCGCGGTATTCCAGGCATTAGTTAATGATGTCTTGAGAGACTTTCTTAACACCTTTGTCTTTGTTTACCTGGATGACATCTTGATTTTCTCTCGCTCCCTGAAGGAACATTGGGGTCACATCCGGCAGGCTCTTCAACACCAGCTAGAGAATAAGCTGTTCGTTAAGGCGGAGAAGAGCGAGTTCCACCAAGGCTCTGTCTCGTTCCTGGGGTTCATCATCTCTCCAGCAAAGATCCAGATGGACTCCCTCAAGCTGGAGGCAGTCACTGACCGGCCCACCCCATCTTCGAGACAAAAGCTCCAGTGCTTCCTGGGGTTCGCCAACTTCTACAGGCACTTCATCCGCAACTTAAGCATGGTGGCCGGCCCTCTCTCAGCCCTGACCTCGACCAAGACCAAGTTCAAGTGGGAGAAGGAAGCAGATAAAGCCTTTTCCAGTCTCAAGCGCAGGTGTACCACAGCACCCATTCTCACCATACCCGATTCAACCAAGCAGTTTATCGTTGAGGTCGATGCCTCCGAGTCAGGGGTCGGAGCCATCCTATCCCAGAGGGCCAACGACAACAAGGTCCACCCATGCTCCTTCTTCTCCTGCCTGCTATCCCCAGCCAAACGGAACTACAACATCGGCGACCGAGAACTACTGGCTGTGAAACTAGCCTTGGAGGAGTGGAGGCACTGGCTCAAGGGGTCTGATCTCCCCTTCCTAGTCTGGACTGACCATAAAAACCTGGAGTACCTCAAGTCCGCCAAACGTCTCAATTCCCGTCAAGCCCGTTGGTCTCTTTTCTTCTCCCGGTTCAACTTCACGCTCTCTTACCGCCCAGGCTCCAAGAATGGCAAACTCGACCCCCTGTCCAGGATGTTCTCTTCCCACCAAGAGGAGTCCAAGCCACCTGAGACCATCCTTCCTCCATGCTGCCTGGTGGAAGCCGCCATTCTAGAGGTTGAGATGCTCATGCAGAAAGCCCTGGAACAGGACCCCGGTGAAGGTAACTCCAACAACATTCCTCGTAACCATCTGTTTGTTCCCAGTCCTGTGTGAACCCAGATGCTGCAGTGGGGTCATGGCTCCAAGCTGGCCTGTCATCCGGGAGCCGCCTGAACCCTGGCTCTCATCCAGCAGTGCTTTTGGTGGCCATCCATCAAGGAGGACGTCCAAGAGTTTGTGGCAGCCTGCAACACATGCTCCTGGAACAAGACAGCCAATCGACCCCCTGCCGGCTTACTAAGACCCCTTCCAACTCCACATCGACCTTGGTCTCACATCGCCCTGGATTTCATCACAGGACTCCCCAACTCAGGTGGCAACACATGAATCCTCACAGTTATTGACCATTTTTCTAAGACCATCCATTTCATTCCTCTGCCCAAGCTCCCCTCAGCCAAAGAGACCGCAGAACTACTCGTCCACCACATTTTCAGTCTACATGGTCTGCCTACCGACATTGTTTCTGACCGGGGTCCTCAGTTCACTGCACAGTTCTGGAGAGCCTTCTGCAAACTCATTGGGGCCACCTGTAGTCTCTCCTCAGGCTTCCATCCACAGACCAATGGCCAGGCAGAACTGGCGAACCAGGCTTTGGAGGTTGCACTCAGGTGCATGGCGTTCAGGGATGCCAGTTCTTGGAGCAGGTATCCTACCCTGGATCGAATATGCACATAACACTCTCCCTTCCTCTGCCACAGGTCTCTCTCCATTTCAGTGCTCACTAGGTTACCAACCACCACTGTTCCCCAGCCAAGAGGAGGAGGTCGCCATACCCTCAGCCCAGCTCTTTATATGCCGCTGCAGGAGGACGTGGGCATTGGCCCAGAGAAGACTCATTAGCTCCGCACTCGCATCCAAGAGGCAGGCCGACAAACGTCGCTCCAAGGGTCAATGAGTTATGCTCTCCATGCGCCACCTGCCACTTAGGACCGTCTCTCACAAGCTAGCACCCAGGTTCCTTGGACCCTTCCTCATCAAGAAGGTAATCAACCCATGTTCTGTTATACTGGCATTACCACTCACCATGTGCCGTGTTCACCCTACCTTTCATGTATCTCAGCTTAAACCTCTGGTCTCCTGTCCTTTGCTGGAAAATAAGCAACTTCAGGGTGGTAACAGATGTCACACCACCTGGTGGTTGATAATTGTCCAAAAGACCCCTTGCAGATATCACGCATTATGTGATAGTTTCACCTGGGGGTCAAACAGACACCATCTTTTGCATAAACCAGACTTAATCTGTCTTAAATACTGTTCATTTTTGCCCTGTTTTTGGTTGTTTAAATCGTTCAAGCAGAGAAATAGATAAAAAGTATTACCATCTCCATGCTATCAAGAAAAATGTTAACAAAGTGAAGCAAATTCTTCAAGAACAATGAAGAAATGAGTGGTTAAAGAGAATATGACGAGAGACGCTAAGCCTGAAAGTTCCAGAGAAATTTGCGATTGTATTTAAAATGTATTTTTAAAAAAAGAAAGTCAGAAGTGAGCATGGAAGAGTTTAATTAAGAATCTCATTTTATTTTTTTCTGCTCACATTCGAGTTAGCTCCTTCATCAAAGTGTTCAAACAAAATCAAATTATTTTCTTACAGATAAGCCAGCTTCCTTTTTCAACAGGATAAACCCAGATTGGACACCAAACAAACAATGCAGATATAACTTAGTAAAAAATCCAACAAGGAATGACATGCTTGATATATCCTGAAAGAAAAGAAAAGATTAAGAGCAGAGAGGATGGGAGCTTTGTTTCTGTTATCAGAGGAACCCAGTCCTGTGCAAAATGTCACCATGGAGTCAGAGTATAGAAATGAACCTACAGTTTGAGAGAGTTCTACACAAACACACTGAACTTTACAAGAGTTGCATGCATGTGAAATGGAAATAAATTGACTAAGGCAGAAAAAACTGTTTTGGATAAATTTGTTATTGTCCATTACACACTGATCAACCTGTGTGACTCAGTTGTACCTTTTGAATGGAGAATAAATGAAGAGGGAACTGAACATTAACTGTTTATTGAAATTATTATTACAAGGGTGATTATAGTTACTGCATGACTACGGCTACAACTGGAATGTGCGGATTCTGTTAGCATTTGTAATTATTGTCCCATCCACTATAAGATAAAATCAAAATAAAATCTTACAATATTGTTTGGAAGTCTAGAGCAAGATTTTTTTAATTTTAGAAATAATAACACTTCAGGTATTATTTTAACAATAATAAGAATCACTCTGTGAGTATGCAGGCACTTATGGATGTATGTGCGGCAGAAGACAGCTTAAGAATAACGAACCAAGCCAAATCGAGAGACAGGAATCAAGGTCAGTGAACACGCTAGGGTCAGGCGATCGGCAAACAGAATATCAGAGGTAAACAGAGATCAAGGAAATGAGAAACACTAGCAAAGGCAGAATGGTAGAAAGGCAGTCAGAGAGATAACAAGGCTTGGTATAATCGGTGAACCGGAACGATACTTCACATTGAGTGCTTGTGTGACTGGTGTTTATATACAGGGCAGGTGATGAGGGAATGGATGTCAGCTATGTGTTACAAGGTGGGAGACAGAGAGCGCTGTGTGTTCTGGGAGTTGTAGTTTGAGCTGTCCATGTTTGTAGTCAGCTCTTCACCAGCGGGTTTACTGACACTGTATAAATTATAGAGTGCAAATAGCTCTGTAACTAGATGTCCGTGGAGTTGCTGAGTCATGGAGGAGTGGGGATACCATCTAGCCCACAGTTCAGGTCGGAGTCCTTTGAGAGTGTGAAGGAAATTTAGTGAATGAACATTCCTATTCTCTATGTTTCTGTCTGTTGAGCTCAAGTGGCCTAGTGTACTGAGAAAAGTTGTTTTCCCCACATGCTGCAATCGCCTTTCTGTGCCCTTGGCTGGTGATAAGCAGGGTGTCTGGGTTCTCCCTAACCACGCATACGCCTGCACATCCCAGAGCACACCAGGTGCACGCTTTAACAAAGCTTCATGGAAAATCTTGAGCCAATCACGTGAAGATGCGAGCAGTAAGTGAATGCCTTTAGAGTATAAAGCCACTAAGACACAACTCAGAGTGCGTACTCTTGGCATCACTGAAGTGGCGTCTTCTTCTCTTCTTCTTCTTTTTTCTTTCCTGTTTTATATGATCTACTATAATAAATAACTGAAAAGACAACTGCTAAGCGTTCTGAAGTGTTTATTAGAAGTTTCCATTACAAGAGTAAATGCTTTGACTTTTACAACACTCTGTTCCCAAAAGCTGATGTTGGGAAAAAGTCTTTACACAAAGAAGGTTTTCTTGCTTTTGTAGTTTTTTTAACTGTTCTTCCGTGTCGGGACTTTTCGGGTAAAAGAAGGTATAGTCCAACATGTAGCTAATGCTAATGCTAGGCCACAAATCTGCACCATCACTCCAGTCTTTTCGAGGACTTTTGTATGGATCATACCGCTAATAAACTCTAATTTCTGCGTATATCTATCTTTCGCTTCTTTCTGACTAAGATTATCCAAGTAATCCGGTAGTAGAGCTTTTTTAACTGTAGTTTACTTCAGGCAACAGCAGTGGATGCCGGACATCTTTGCTTGGCTTTGGTATGTGAACAGTATGTAAACAAAGTTAAAGGTAAATGTGACGTCAGTGCAAGGGGTCTATAACAGCATGCTCCGTTATGTTTTATTCCTCACATAATTGCCCTCATCGTGGTCTGGTTCTCTGAGTCATGATCCTTGTCTTGTCTTGTCTTGTCTTGTCTGTCTGTCTGTCTGTCTGTCTTAATTACAAATTAACTTCCTCATTTTTTCCAGCATCCAGAATCCAGTTATTCTGAATGAGTGCTTCAGTAAAGTGAGTCATGTCACAGGCGATATTGGGAAAGGGGGGGTCTTAAGTAATGGTTGTGACACATCACTTAGATCAAAGAATATCAATCAGTGTCCTCCCCAAGCAAAGAAGCAGAACATGTTACCCCTGCATTATTCAAACAAGACTGACTGTCTATTAAGTTCTGTAGTTCATGAACTATAATGTCCATCTTGGTAACTCGAGTGAGACGTACTGTGAGTACTCAGGATTACACATGGCTGCTTTCCTTACATTGTCCCTGCACTGGAACAGAGTTTCATAAGATAAACAGAAAACCAGATCAAAAACAAAAATACTTGTTTTCATGGATCACTTTATTTGATTTCCTGCTTTTTATATTCCTTTATTATATTTTTATTATCATTGTCCTAATTTCAACAAATCTACAGTTTGTTCTTTCATGATTGACGATCATGTGCTCAAGTAAGACTCAAAATGATCATCATATCATCAATTAATTAAACGTAATTATTTTCTATTTAACAATTATTCACCGAAGGCAAAATGAATGTCTCGGCTATTATTTAAATAATACTGGCTGGCTTTTTTTCATGGTATATCAGATATATTTGTAAGAACTTTCTAGTTTTGGTAAACAGAGGAATGGGAAGCAGGTTTCAGAACAAGTGAGTTCTTTTATTATGACACTTTTCAGTGGTAATTCAACGCTCAAACATACACACATGCGGGGTGACACTGCTCTCTCTCATTCCTGACTGCCTAAAAGACACACAGAGACACAGGTTAATAGACAGCCACTAATTTGACACAGGTGCACCTCCTCACATGTTACCTGCTGGTTCAACCTGGCTCCTCGCCATTCACAGCTGACGCTTGACCACGCCCCCGCTGCTACAATATTCCATTCAGCTAGCATGATATTGAACTCATCTTCGACTCTTTCAATATCATATCATGCTAGCTGAATGGAATATATCTGATATACCATGAAAAAAGCCATTATTATTATTATTATTATTATAGGGCGGCACGGTGGTGTAGTGGTTAGCGCTGTCGCCTCACAGCAAGAAGGTCTGGGTTTGAGCCCCGTGGCCGGTGAGGGCCTTTCTGTGCGGAGTTTGCATGTTCTCCCCGTGTCTGCGTGGGTTTCCTCCGGGTGCTCCGGTTTCCCCCACAGTCCAAAGACATGCAGGTTAGGTTAACTGGTGACTCTAAATTGACCGTAGGTGTGAATGTGAGTGTGAATGGTTGTCTGTGTCTATGTGTCAGCCCTGTGATGACCTGGCGACTTGTCCAGGGTGTACCCTGCCTTTCGCCCATAGTCAGCTGGGCTAGGCTCCAGCTTGCCTGCGACCCTGTAGAAGGATAAAGCGGCTAGAGATGATGAGATGATGAGATTATTATTATATACACATTCCTTTTGGGTGTTCAACGCATCTTTCTCTTTCAAAATTCTCTCAAAATCTTCTGTATTTAACAAAGCAAACCTGGCGGCCATATTTGTTTACAAATTGTCACAGTCGCTCGCTAGCACAGAAGTTTTACATCTCTGATGTGTGACGTCATGTTGTCTTGACAACCATGCAATATCATAAACTACTGTATATTCATTGCTCATTCTCCATTGGGTAGAGTGACATAATACATGCTAAGGCTTCTGTCTTGTCTAATGTGTACATCACAATCCAAGAAGGCTAGATTATTCCCACTGACGTCCTTGTGAGTGAAGCCTTAGCATCGAGGTCTCCCGGAAACCCACACACACAGACCAGTACCTACTTTTTGACTCGCACCACCCACTGGAACACAAATTGGGGGTCATTAGGACCTTGCAACACAGGGCTCAGAACATTCCTACAATGGTAGAGGGAAAAGAGAAGGAGCAGAATCACATCAAGAAAGCACTTCAGAACTGCGGGTATCCCAACTGGGCTTTCTTCAAGAACAGAAAAAGGAACATAACAGATAATGAGGATAACAGGAACAAATGCAAGAACATTGTCATTCCCTACATTTCTGGTCTATCTGAGAAACTCAGGAGGAGCTTCTACAAACACAACATTCCAGTACATTTCAGACCCAGTAACACCCTGAAGCAGAAACTGGTCCACCCTAAGGACGGAATAGCCAGACACAAACAGGACAACGTAGTGTATGCAATTCAGTGCTGTGAGGAATGCACGGACTCGTATATTGGGCAAACAAAACAACCACTTCACAGGCACATGGCTCAACACAGGAGAGCCAGTTCCTCAGGCCAGGACTCTGCTGTCTATCTTCATCTTAACAACAAAGGACACTCATTTCAGGATTGCAACGTATGCATTTTAGCCAGAGAAGATCGTTGGTATGAGCGAGGAGTTAAAGAAGCCATTTTTGTCAACCTGGAACAGCCATCACTGAACAGAGGTGGTGGTCTAAGACATCATTTATCAGCCACCTACAATGCAGTCCTTGGCACACTTCCCAGACAACTGAATGCACACCAAAACCCAGCTGTTTTCAGTGACTCACAGGAGGACAGAGAGAACCAACAATCCATTGATCACCCCAACGACTCTCTAAGCCGTTCACACCCAGCCCCCAGTGATCCACACCAACAAGATGACTCAACGACACCTTAGGATTGCTTTTCATCCATGAGAGGATAAATACCCGATACTCTCAATTAGTCAGACAGAACTGAAGAAGCCTTTCAGATGAGAGGTGAAACGTCTTCAAAAATCTCCAAGCAAGTCCAGTTGCTCTCTTTTACCACCCACAGTTTACTATGACCTGGATGACTGAGAATCTTCACAGACATGTAACCACTGAGTACCGGGAACACCCCACAAGATGTGCCATTTTGAATTCAGTGGGGCGCTGTGTGAGATGGCTGCCTCTCCAGTAGCTCTGTAGTTTTTAGCTCTTTAAACCTCTTTTTTCCACCTTTTTACTTTTCTGCTCTTCTTACGAAGACATAGTGTGTTTTACTTATATTAAATGGATATTTTTAACTTTAACACGCAACCAGGAGCCAGTTTTCTCGCTTATTTGAGAGAGGAGCTGCTGGCCCTGAAAACAATGGGACGAGCTGGAATATGACACCCCATCCCAGTGGAGCTGAGGAGGAAATCCAGGGGCTGCAAAGCCGGAGCTAAGCTAAAGGCTAGGCTAGCGGACAACCGGCGGCGCTACAAACCATCCATTCCCTCCGTTATAATGGGGAATGTGAACTCGCTGCCAAATAAGGTCGACGAGCTATCCGCACTGAACAACGAGCGGATTTACCGGGACAGCAGCTTATTTATCTTTACGGAGACATAGCTAACACACCTTGTACCGGATGCTAACATGGACCTGCGGGGATTCACTGCTGTGAGAGCCGACAGAGACACTAAAGCATGCGGGAAAGGCAAAGGTGGGGGATTCATCGTTTATGTGAACAACCACTGGTGTAACCCAGGACATATCTCCGTAAAGACAGTTTTATGTTGCCCGGACTTGGAGCTGCTAGCTGTTAGCCTGCAGCCATATTATCTGCCAAGGGAGTTCAGTCATGTGATTACCATCTGTGTTTTATATCCCTCCAAGGGCAGACGCAGACGCTGCATGTGAGAGGGTTCACTCTGTCACAGCAAGCCTGTAGACACAGCACCCTGAGGCATTTATGATCATTTCTGGGGACTTTAATCATGCTACTTTGGACTCTACTTTGGCTGCTTTTTACCAGGTTGTGGACTGTCCAACAAGGAACAACAGGACAATTGACTTGCTGTA
Organism: Neoarius graeffei; assembly: GCF_027579695.1. NCBI lineage: Eukaryota > Metazoa > Chordata > Actinopteri > Siluriformes > Ariidae > Neoarius > Neoarius graeffei. Next base: position 105,431,077 of record NC_083570.1, read on the forward strand.
TGCTAATGTGAGGGATGCATACAGAGTCACACCCCTCCCCTCTCTAAGGAAGTCTGACCATAACCTGGTTCGTTTACAGCTGAAGTACACCCCCCTGGTTCAAAGGCAGTCTGCAACAACTAGCTCCATCAGGAGGTGGTCCCCTGAAATGGAAGATGCCCTCAGAGACTGCTATGACATCAAGGACTAGGATGTACTGCTTAGCCCACACTGTGAGGACATAGAGGGGCTGACACACTGTCTGACGGATTATCTCAACTTCTGTGCAGACGTGGTTTCCCCCGCTAAGACTGTACGGTGTTACCCGAATAACAAGCCATGGGTAACACAGGAAGTGAAAGCTGTCCTCAACAGGAAGAAGGCCCCCTTCAGGAGCAGGGACAGGGAGGCGATGAAAGCAGCACAGCAAGAGGTGAAATGCTGTGTGAGGGAAGCTAAGGACAGCTACAGGAGAAAGGTGGAGCAGAAGCTGAAGGAAAACAGCATGAGGGAGGTCTGGGAGAAAACCATCACAGGCCACAATACAAAGACCAGAGTTGTTGAGGGGACAGTGAAGAGGGTGAACGAGTTGAATGACTTCTTCAACCGGTTCAACCAGCCCACGTCCCCCCCACCCTCCCCCTCACTGCAGCCATCTCTCCTTCTTCCCTCAACACACCTCCCCCCAGTCATCGCAGCAGCCCCCTCCTCCCCCACCTCAACACACACTCCTCCATGCATTACTGCAGACCAGGTCAGAGGTCAACTGAGGAAGCTTCACCCCAGGAAAGCAGCAGGCCCGGACAAGGTGTGTCCACGACTACTGAAGACCTGCGCTGCTGTACTGGGTGAACCACTCCAACGCATCTTCAACCTCAGCCTGCAGCTGGGGAGAGTGCCCACCCTCTGGAAGACATCATGTATCATTCCAGTTCCCAAAAAGAATCGGCCCAGCGAGCTGAACGACTTCCGACTGGTGGCACTCACTTCACATCTGATGAAGACATTGGAGCGGCTCTTCCTTAGCCTCCTCAGACCCCAAGTACAACATGCCCAAAACTGTCTGCAGTTTGAGTACCGGGCAGGTGTTGGTGTGGAAGACGCCATCCTCTACCTGCTGCACTGAGCCCACTTGCATCTGGATAAGGGAAATGGCACAGTGAGGATCCTCTTCTTGGACTTCTCGAGTGCCTTCAACACCATCCAGCCCCTTTTGTTTCAGGACAAACTGAACAGGATGCGAGTGGACCCCTGCCTGGTCACCTGGATCTCCAGCTACCTCACCGACAGGCCGCAGTACATCAGGCTGAAGGACATCACGTCTGACACTGTGATTAGCAGCACTGGAGCACCCCAGGGCACGGTGCTGGCCCCTCTTCTCTTCACCCTGTACACCATGGACTTCTGCTACAACTCGGAGTTGTGTCACATTCAGAAGTTCGCCGATGACACAGCCATCATTGGGTGTATCAGTGACAACAGAGAGGAGGAGTATAGGAGCCTGGTGAGGGACTTTGCTGTGTGGTGCAACAGGAACCATCTGTAGCTCAACACCTCGAAGACCAAGGAGCTGGTCATTGACTTTGGGAGGTCCAGACCAAGGTCACGACCAGTTCTGATCGAGGGAGTCGAGGTGGAGGCTGTGGATTCCTACAAGTACCTCAGGCTGTGGCTGGACAGCAAGCTGGACTGGACTTGCAACACCAATCACTTATACAGGAAGGGAAACAGCAGGCTATACTTCCTTAGGAGGCTGCAGTCCTTTAACATCTGCAGGAAACTCCTGTGGATGTTCTATCAGTCTGTGGTCACCAGTGTCCTGTTTTACACTGTGGTGTGTTGTGGGGGCAGCACATCCAAGAAGGACACATCCAGCCTGGACAAACCAATCAGGCGGGCCGGCTCTGTGGTTGGCATGAAGCTGGACTCTCTGGTGATGGTGGCAGAGAAGAGGACTATGGACAAACTACTGAACATCATGGATGATGCCAGTCACCCTCTGCACACCGTCATCAGCAACCAGAGGAGCCTGTTCAGTGACAGAATGTTCCTTCCCAAGTGCAGGACGAACAGACTTAAAAACTCCTTTGTCCCTCATGCCATCAGACTGTACAACTCCTCTCTGGGGGGGAGGAGGGGTAACAGGAGGACAGAGGATGGGAAGGAGCAGTAGCCTAGCCTAACAATAAGCAATACTGGACAATGTGCAATATAATGTGCAATATCAAGTGCAATATGTCTCCTGCTGGCCCCTCCCCCTTCCTCTCTTCCCCATATCTTATTCTTTTTATATTTGTATATGTAAATACTTAATTTAATTTATCTAGAAGTCTTTTCTCTATTTTCTATTCTCTGTTTATCCTGTAATGATGCTGCTGGAATCTTTATTTCCCTGAGGGAACCCGCCCAAAGGGATCAATAAAGTCCTATCTAATCTAATCTAATCTAATCTAATCTAATCTAATCTAATCTAATCTAATCTAATCTAATCTAATCTAATCTAATCTAATCTAATCTAATCTAATCTAATCTAATCTGATTTCAGAGATGCTCAGACCCAGTCATCCAGCCATCATATCCAGCCAAGCTCAGATCCTCACACTTGCCCATTTTTCCTGTTTCCAACACATCAACTTCAAGACCTGACTGTTCTCCTGCTGCCTAATATATCCCACCTCTTGGCAGATGCCATTGTAATGAGATAATCAATGTTATTCACTTCACCTGTCAGTGGTTTTAATGTTATGGCTGATCAGTGTATGTGCTTGTTGACCATCCCATTCCAGATCCAGTCCTGTCTTTGCTGTTTTAATAACCTCCACTCTTCTGGAAAGACTTTCTTCAAGATTTTGGAGTGTGGCTGTTGGGATTTATGTTCATTCAGCCATAAGAGCATTAGTGAGGTCAGCCGCTGCTGTTGGATGAGTTCTGGCATGCAGTCGGAATTCCAGTTCATCATAAATTTTGTTCAGTGGGTTTGAGTTCAGTCAGGGCTCTGTGCAGGACACTCGAGTTTTTCCACTCCAACCATGGCAAACTATGTCTTCATGGAGATTGATTTGTGCACAGGGGCATTATCATGCTGGAACAGATTTGGGCCTCTTAGTAACATGGAAGGGAAATTGTAATGCTACAGCATACAAAGGCATTCTATACAGTTGTGTGCTTCCAAGTTTGTGGCAACAGACTGGGGAAGAAGCACATGTAGGTGTGATGGTCAGGTGTCCACATACTTTTGACCATATAGGGTATATCATGAATATATGCACAATAACCTACATTATTATACATACAGGACACTTTTTTTGATGGAATAAAAACATGTATTCTATTCCCTTCTAGCGGGTTTCATTAATTTAGTTTGATAGCATGCAATATTGTTAGCATATCACTTATCCTATGTGTATTACATCACTCTACCCAGTGGAGAATAAGCGTTCAATATGGTTTATGATATTCCATGGTTGTCAAGACAACATAACATCATACGTCAGAGATGTAAAACTTCTGCACTAGTGAGCGACTGTGACAATTTGTAAACAAACATGGCCGCCAAGTTTGCATTGTTAAATACAGAAGCTTTTGAGAAAATTTTGAAAGAGACAGACGCGTTGAACACCCAAAAGGAATGTGTATGTATAATAATAATAATATTGGCTGGCTTTTCTTCATGGTATATCAGATATAGTCCATTCAGCTACTCGTCTTCGATTCGTTCAATATCATGCTAGCTGAATGGAATATATCTGATATACCACTCAACGCCAGCCAAGATTATTTAAATATTGAAGGGGTGGGAAAATCATTATAGCTGGCAAATTATTTCCATGTATAAAACATAAAAGTTTTGTTTTTGGTGTGAACACACTAAATTAGTTCTGGAGCAACAGTCATTTATTACTCTAACCAATGCTCTCTTTACTCATTCACTGATGGCTGGTGGATGGCCTCATCTAGGCAGATTTGTGGTTGTGCCATATTCACCAATAAAAGGAAATAATGAAAAGTCCATTCATTAAAAAAGGGGGAAAAACAGTCTTCTTAAAAATGTCATTTAGAAATACAAACCTTTTATAATGAAAGAAAAGAAATAAAGTCAGAAATGTGACAGTTATTGTGAAACTAAGTTTGATGAAAAAAAGTATGATAATATTTCTTTATTCTTTATTTTGACCAAAATGGTATTCCATAATTATAATTTTTGTTTTTAAGAAATACTAGATATACCAAAGATGGTAACAGATGATTTTATCCAAAGTGATCACATTAGCTTTGACTCATGAGGGATCTTTCCCGGGTGGCACGGTGGTGTAGTGGTTAGCATGGTTGCCTCACAGCAAGAAGATTCCAGGTTTGAACCCAGCGGCCGGTGAGGGCCTTTCTGTGTGGAGTTTGCATGAACCTGTAGTAGAGCAGATAAGCAGATGAATCGTGCACAAGAAGATAAAAGCATGAAACTTTCAGGGTTTGTTCTTGAGGGCATAACAATTAATTTAAGATCTGGAGGCACTCTCAGTTTGACCATTGAGGTCATCAATAGGACATTTCTATGCATGAGAGCTGAAATGGGTGTGTTTTCGGGAGCAATTTTGCTAAAAATGTACAGTAAGTACAAATATGCATGTATTAAGGCATAATCAAGTAAATAAACATAAATAGATATACACCCATAGAGGTAAATGAATGAAATAAACAAAAAACGTAATGATAATAACGTAAAATTGGGAAATGGCAGATGAACTGTAACTGATAGATACCCAGGTAAACTACATAAATTTAATCATTATTTTTATCATATATATATATATATATATATATTCAAATCATGACTTAAACTTTCATTGCCATACCATGGCAATGCTTTATTCCCTCGAATCCTCCCACTCTCATATCCATGTTCCATGTGCAAGCTGTTATTTTCCCACACTTCTGTTGGGCATAGTGAGCAAAAAGGGGTGTGGCCTGGCATGTTCCCACACTTGGGGTCCTAAAGTGTGTGTGCTTCTCTCACTCTCACACATTCTCTCTCGACTGTCTGACAGCAGAGCAGGAGCAATAGAAAGCAAAATCAGCACTACTGTGGTCTTGTGTTTAGTCATCTAATAATTTGTATAATTAACTATTTGTATTATATTTCTAATAAGTATTTACTACTTCACCCTTCCTATTAACTATTCCATTGCTTTCCTTTTTATTTACTTTGCTCATTTTGGTTTCTCTGTCTCTAACTGCAGATCTAGTTTTACTGTGGCGAAAACTGTCCTTCCACTGTGTACAGTCGCCTGTATTTAACAGGCGACTGCTTGATACACAGCTGGTTATCATGGCAAAACGCCATATGCTAGTCGATTTCACCACCCCCAAACAACCGAAATCTGAACAAAATTGGGATCTGTGTGCACTTTGTCAGTCAGACACTGGCGAGGCATTACAGTGTCCTGAAAACTCTACTACTAAGAACAAAAGAGGAATTGGGTATATTACACTGGCAAATGATCTCCTCCAATTCAAACAGCTTGGTATTTTCCCACACCAAATTGATCTAGACAAACTTGATGATGGAAGAGGCTTTTATGACACACTATCCACCAATACGGCAAAGTGGCACAAGTCTTGTCGGTTGCAATTCAATCAGAACAAAATCAAGAGGTTGAAAAAAGCAACGTGTGTGGACAAACCATCATTTGCTTCTTCTTCTTGTCGTACCCGATCAGCTGGCAGTAAACCAGTACAGGATGAGCAGCCCGTGTGTTTTTTTTTTTTTGTAATGAGGCTGCTGGACCTGAAGGCCTACATGAGGCAGCAACAAAACTGTGGTGCCCTTGAGCAAGGTACCTAACCCCTAACTGCTCCCTGGGTGCTGTAGTATGGCTGCCCACTGCTCTGAGTGTGTGTGTGTGTGTGTGTGTGTGTGTGTGTGTGTGTGTGTGTGTGTGTGTGTGTGTGTGTGTGTGTGTTCACTGCTTCAAATGGGTTAAATGCAGAAGATGAATTTCATTGTGCCTGAAGTGTGCATGTGACAAATAAAGGTTTCTTCTTCCCAAGAGTGGCTTTCAATGCATAGTCTTACATCCAATAGCACAGAACATGAAACGTTCCACAAGCTGCTTTTTTGTCTTCTTATAATTTGAAATACTTCTGCTGAAGTGTTTTTCAAATTCTTATCTCGGTACTTGTCATCCATGGCTTAACTATTCCCAAACACTCTTGTCTGGCCTATCAGCTTTTAACGGTTAACTCACCTTACATGATCCAAAATGTAAACAGAACATTCCAGAATGATTAGAAGTTTGTAGACTGATATCAGTTCATGTACTGCTTTAAAGTAGCCCACTGATCTAAGATATCAAACCAACAATTGCATGAAATCACTCATTCACAGCCCATTCAAGATTTCTGCCATTTACAGTTCTTGGCTCACGTTTGCTGAATGGAAAAAGATGCACTATAGAAACAAGCAATGTTTGATAAACACATGTCAAACAAGACATGGAGAAAAGTGGAAGACCTGTTGGTAGTGGATCAGCAGTAGGTGTGGAAGACAATGATGGACAAAAAGAACATTGAGTATCTATTGGGGGAAGTCATGGCTTAATAATTAGTGTTGCAGCTTTGGGACCAAAAGATCACTGGTTTGATTCCCTGGACCAGCAGAAAAGGCTGAAGTGCCCTTGAGCAAGGCACCTAACCCCCACCTGCTCCCCAGGCTGCTCTGGGTATGTTGTATGTCACTCTGGATAAGAGTATCTGCTAAATGCCTGGAATGGAATGGAATGGAATGGAATGGAATGGCATGCCCCAAGGCCAATCACGTGCCACATGGGAAGGAATGATAATGATGATTATGATGATGGTCAACTAATAAAAGTGAATAGTCATGCAAACCCTTACATCCAATTTCCAAATATCAAAACATGTAATGGTAAGAAAGAGATTTAAGAAGAACTCTAATAACTTACATGTCCTTAATCTCCCATCGCTCTTGTCTTTGTGCTCCCTCAACATTTCTTTTTTCAGCATGTTTTTAGGTCTCTACACCAGGCAGTCCATTTCAGCATGAATCACATCAACATCAAACAGGGCCAGAATCACATTTAGATGAGGGTCTGGCTTGTATCATATTCAGCAGCTGCTGAGACTTGATATGAGCTAACATGCTCTGTTCAATCATGTGTACAGTCATCTGTGTGTGTGTGTGTGTGTGTGTGTGTGTGTGTGTGTGTGTGTGTGTGTGTGAAGTCTAGATATTGTGATAATGTGAAGCAGTAGACACTACAGGCCATGTCAATATTATTTTATACAAGTTTGCACCAGCAAAATAACAATTGAAAAAAAAAAACATGGCAGCAGACCATATTTTGGCCCTGCTCAAGCTTAACACATACTGTATGGTCTAGCTGTCGATGTTGATTTTAAAAGTAACTAAGTAAATTACAGAGGGAAATTAATATTTAAGTCTGAGTGAAAAATACTGTGGCGAGTGTGTGTGGAAGAAGAGTCTGGACACAGAAATCTTAGTTTCTCGGTTGTTAACTTGTGCTACTTGCTCTCGATAGCACTGGCTTGACCGCTTTATTAGCATTCGCTAACATTACTGATGAACGCTACACCAGCTGGAAGGTGACTTCACTGCTGCGCTAATGGCGCCGACTCACGGTTAAACTTGCATTGGCCTTCGAGAAAGCCGAGGGCGATAGATTTTTGTTCCCTCCCTTTCTTCTGCTTAACTCTGACAAGACTGAAGTACTTGTACTAGGACCACATACAGCTAGAAGTAAGTTTTCTGATTACACAGTAACACTGGATGGCCTTTCTGTTTCTTCACGTGCAGCAGTAAAAGACCTCGGAGTGATTATTGACCCCAGGCTTTCATTCGAAACTCACATTGATAACATTACCCGGATAGCTTTCTTTCATCTCAGAAATATTGCTAAGATAAGAAATTTAATGTTACTACATGACGTGGAAAAACTAGTTCATGCTTTCGTTACCTCCAGGTTGGATTATTGTATTGCCTTACTGTCTGGATGTTCCAATAAGTGCATAAATAAGCTCCAGTTAGTTCAAAATGCAGCAGCAAGAGTCCTTACTAGAACTAGAAAATATGACCACATCACCCCTGTCTTATCCACACTGCATTGGCTCCCAATCAAATTTCATATTGATTATAAAGTACTACTATTGACCTTTAAAGCACTGAATGGTCTCGCACCACAGTACCTGAGTGAACTTCTGCTCCTCTATGACCCACCACACCTACTTAGATCAAAATGTGCAGGCTATCTGCTGGTACCTCATATAGTGAAGGCTACAACAGGGGGCAGTCTTTTCTTACAAAGTCCCACAGTTATGGAACAGCCTTCCAAGTAATGTTCAGGAATCAGACACAGTCTCGGTGTTTAAGTCTAGGCTGAAAACATATCTGTTTAGTCAAGCTTTTTGTTAATGGTGTTTATGAGGTAAAGGTGTAGATCAGGAGGGTCCTCAGACATAGAGTGTTTTGGTAAACTGGGATGTATGGATGCTGTCAGTCCCCACTCGCTTGCTCACTCGAGTTTGTTGACGGTGTAGTGGCTGGCTGCTTTATGTCCCGGGGCTCCCTCATGCCTGTGTTACCTTCTGGCTCTCCCCTTTAAGTTATGCTGTCATAGTTAGTTGCCGGAGTCCCTGCTTGTACTCAGTGCAATATGTATACTGTTCCTACTTATTCAGGTGACATTGGGCATACCTAACAACCTGTGTTTTCTCTCCCCCCCCCCAATCTGTGACCTCTGAGTTACATGTCAGTCCTGAGATCGAGATGCTGACCTCTTCTGCTCCTCTGACCTGCCTGATCCATCCTGGTGCCCTGTGTCTGGTTGGAGTCTCATTGCATCACTCCTGTGGAGGGCGGCCCCATGTGGACAGTTGGGGGTCGCGCCTGGAGGATGCTCTGGACTCTTGCAGTGGTGCTTTTGTAGCTGGGGACTGCAGTTGACTTGCTGACTTTAGGACTGCAGTTGACTTGCTGACTTTAGGACTACGGTTGTCGTGAACGGCCTCTGCACTCTCACACAATCCCTCAAGTTTCTTGAGAATGCAGTGTCAGATCATTTAAGCCCTAGACTTTATCTCCATTTTTGTAGTACTGTCTGACTCACCCTTTTAGTTATGAAGTCAAAGTGAGACATTCTGGAGTCTCTGCTTTCTGTCTGCTTGATCCTTTTCCAGATGCTATATTTTTGCTGTTATTCATCATAATTCTTCTTCAGTGGATTATTTGTAATTTAATTTACCTCCCTGCTGCAGTGAACAATCTTACATGGATATCCGGGACAGCCACAGTCCCCAAAAAATGACTCAAAAGCAAAACCTGGTACAGTTCACATAAATATTTGCAACCTGACAGTTCCAGGGCCCCTGGTACCTCAGTAAGTTCGGGTTACTCTCCATGTGGAGTTTCACATGTTCTCCTTGTATCTGATATGGAACGATATGTAATACTTGTGCCTTATTTTGACATCTGAAAGTCGGAATAAGCCTCACTTTATCAAAAACAAAGCTCAAACGTCATTCTTTTTATACATCCTGACACACACACACACACACACACACACACACACACACACACAAGACTACTATTTTTTCAGCCCTTTCCTACAATTGTTCAGGCAGGTCTACTTTGTATTTATCACAGCACTCTTATCTTGTCTTAACGCAATATCAACTCTAATACCAATCATGGTTTCCTCCAGATTCTCTGGTTGCCTGATCACATCCAAAGACATGCTTTGTTAAGTTGATTGGCTATGATAAATTCACTCTGTGTGTGTGTGTGTGTGGGGGGGGGGGGGGGCTGTAATGGGCTGGCATCCCATTCAGGGTGTATTCCTGCTTCACACCCAGTGTTCCCAGAATAGGTTCCAGATCCACCACAACCCTGACCAGGATAAAGCACTTACTGTAGGTGAGTAAATAATAATAATAATAATAATAATAATAATAATGAAAATGAATGAATAAATACGTCAATCCTAAGGTATTGTGTAAAGTTTAAAATTCATAAAGTTCACCCTTAAAACACAAAGCAATTTATTACTCTCAACATCATATGATTGAATCCTTCACACACACACTTTTCACCCATTCACATTTAAAAGAATGCAGTTTCCACACTGTTTAAATGTCACAACATTTAGACTGTGAGTCATAGAAACGTGACACTTAAGTACGAATCAAGAAATGTGATGTGTACTACAGAAGGGAATTTCAGGTGACGATCTCCAAACATTCCTGACACGTTAGTTTCACGGTCACAACATTAAGACTATGAGTCACAGAAATGTGACAGTTACATACAATACAGGATAATAATAATAATAATAATAATAATAATAATAATAATGTTGTGATCATGAAACTTGCATGTCAGGACTGTCTGGAGATCGTCACCTGAAATTCCATTTTATAGTACACATCACATTTCTTGTTTCATACTTAAGTGTCACGTTTCTATGACTCACAGTCTTAATGTTGTGATGTTTAAACATGTATTTCAGGACTGCCTGGATATTCTGGATATCGTCACCTTAATCAGTTAACAAAAAAAAAAAAAAAAAACAAGTATTGCCAGGCAAAACAAACCACACCTGGTAGCACTTATGATGAATATGAAGGAAAATATTGCGAAAAAAAATAGGTATCCTACGGGTCCATGTGGCTACTGCTTATAAATAAAATTGTTTCTGATCCCATGCAGGGCTCAAAATTCACGGTGGTCCGGTCGCCCGAGGCGACTTAATTTGTCATTTGGCGGGTAATTCCTGTCACTAGCCAGCCCGGCTGGCTAGTTGAAAATAAAAAATATATATGAAACGAAGATTCAGACACACCGTCAACTAAAGCCGCCACATATTAAGCGTGTGCTGTGTCTGTGTTAATCGATGTGTTTATCGGCAGGACAGAAACTACCGAAGAATTCCAAATCATATCGTGTACGAGTCAGGCTGTCGGTTTTTTCACTACTGCGCACGCATATAACGCATCTCGTTGAATATCGTGGTAATCACGTGTAGTATTGGACCAGGTGGGTGGAGCACAGAAGCACGGCAGGCCAGAACTGAGTTCTCAATGAACTATTTATTGCTAGCTTTTCAGCCTTTTATCACTTCCCAGCCGCACGCGCGCGCACACACACACACACACGTGCTCTGGTTGAGGAGAGAGAGCTCCCTTTCTCTGCTCTCCTCTCCTTTTAAAGGGCGTGGTCACTGGAGAAGACACACAAACACAGGTTAATCCCCATCAGGTGCAATGATTCCACCACTTACCTTCCCTGACTCCGCCCTCCATTCACAGACCGACGCTTGGCCACGCCCCCGCTGCCACATCACGTTATCAAATTCAATAGATGTGGCCACATTATCGCCCATTTAAACACATGTGGCTTTTTTGTTGTTTACATCTACATCTGCCAAAGCTACGTTGCGATGTGGAATTTTCTGAAAGGTGTACAGAAACCACCAGAGACAGGGACAAAGCGACCTCGGTCTGAAGAGGAGAAAAAGGCCGCCGATAAAGCGTACGAGAAGGAGAAACAGCAAAGGACTTATAAGCAAACGTGGGAGCAGGGTAGGCCTTGGCTGCGATACGATTTTTATCTCATTTCATTATCTGTAGCCGCTTTATCCTGTTCTACAGGGTCGCAGGCAAGCTGGAGCCTATCCCAGCTGACTATGGGCGAAAGGCGGGGTACACCCTGGACAAGTCGCCAGGTCATCACAGGGCTGACACATAGACACAGACAACCATTCACACTCACATTCACACCTACAGTCAATTTAGAGTCACCAGTTAACCTAACCTGCATGTCTTTGGACTGTGGGGGAAACCGGAGCACCCGGAGGAAACCCACCCGGACACGGGGAGAACATGCAAACTCCACACAGAAAGGCCCTCGCCAGCCACGGGGCTCGAACCCGGACCTTCTTGCTGTGAGGTGACAGTGCTAACCACTACACCACCGTGCCACCCACGATTTTTATGGAATAATTAATTTTTTTCAAGTTGATTCCTAGTCAATATGAAGCTCCTAATGCTTTCTCTCTCATAAATGGTTAAATACAGAAAGCATGTTGGACATATTTTGGGCGCTATAGTCATGATAGTAAGTATATTTGCGTTCAATACTCATACACCAAGTTGCCAAGTTTTCCAATATATTATTATTTGTTGATATTATATTATGGTGCTCTGTGTTGTTCTCATTTATGTATTTAACAACAGTATCAAAATACTCAGGTCTTGAAATAAATGCACATTAGTCATGAACAATGGTAACTACTCTCTTTTGCGTTATTTTTGACAGAAGCAAAATTCATACATGAACAAATTTTGGCGAGTTGATTTTCTGTTTGGCTAGTTACTTTGGAAGGGAACTAGTCCGGCTGGCTGGTGAAAAAATATATGAATTTCGAGCCCTACCATGTCCATACAGTAAATATAGCATATATATTTACTCTATGAGGCAGTAGCCACAGAAATGAAGCGTAATCCAAAAATGAGTAATTTAAAAATCACAGAAGTAAAATATACCAAGTGCCTTTACTTTATCTTATTCTACTCTTACCTCTTACAGTTTTAGAAACTGAAACCTCCGAATCGAGGCTGACATACACATGCTGTCGCCATGATCCAAACTCTTATTTCCCGGAAATGGCGCAGTGCTAGAGCTCAGTGGAACACACTTCCCCTTTGTAATAAGCATAAACAAGTCTGAAAGTGATTTCTTTAGTCTAGTCTATTTATTTATAATTTATATTTATAATAATAAATCAGGGGCGGCATGGTGGTGTAGTGGTTAGCGCTGTCGCCTCACAGCAAGAAGGTCCTGGGTTCGAGCCCCGGGGCCGGCGAGGGCCTTTCTGTGTGGAGTTTGCATGTTCTCCCCGTGTCCACGTGGGTTTCCTCCGAGTGCTCCGGTTTCCCCCACAGTCCAAAGACATGCAGGTTAGGTTAACTGGTGACTCTAAATTGACCGTAGGTGTGAGTGTGAATGGTTGTCTGCGTCTATGTGTCAGCCCTGTGATAACCTGGCGACTTGTCCAGGGTGTACCCCGCCTTTCGCCCATAGTCAGCTGGGATAGGCTCCAGCTTGCCTGCAACCCTGTAGAAGGATAAAGCGGCTAGAGATAATGAGATGAGATAATAAATCAACAGAGAAGGAAGTTTTTAATCAATATGGTTTAAAAGTGGGCGTGGCCAAAACCCCTTCCTTTGCGAATGTAAACGAACCAAGAAACCATCCAATGACAGCACAGTGTATGCAAATAAGGTATGTAGTGATCCAATTAGCATGTTTCTGGGAGGACGCTTTCCGAGGCACTGCTCCTGCAGTCTGAGCTCAGAGTTTTTTTGTTTGTTTTTTTTTACCTTTTTGATTACCATGACCTTGACCTTGACCGGATGACCCTCAAAATGTTAGTTCAATTTGAGACCAATGCCCATCGATCCTGAAAGTTTCATGAAGATTGATCCAGCCATTTTTATGTAATGTTGCGAACAAAAACAAAAGAAAGAAAGAAAGAAAGAAAGAAAGAAAGAAAGAAAGAAAGAAAGAAAGAAAGAAATCCAACCGAAAACAATACCTTGCCCCCTGGTGGACTCCGTCCCAGGTGAGGTAACAAAAAACAAAACCCTGCATGTCTGGGGTTGCTCTACTAACAATCTGAGTAACAACACACACAGACACACACACATATGCACAATATATATATATATAGTGCTCAGCATAAATGAGCAGTGATGGGAATAACGGCGTTAGAATAAACGGCGTTACTAACGGCGTTACTTTTTTTAGTAACGAGTAATCTAACTAATTACTTTTTACATCGTTATAACGCCGTTCCCGTTACTTACAATAAAATACTATGCGTTACTTTATTAAAGCTGTTCTCATCTGGCACGCTGCTCGTTCAGCCTTTCTTTCTTCTGCTTTAGTGTGGGGCGGGGAGACGCGAGACAACGGCACAGTAAGCCAATCAGAGTAGATTTGGACAACATATGTAGGTAGGCCACGCCTACTGCACTACTGCGCACGCTTTCAATCGGAAGAGCCAGCGATGGCGAGCGGTCAGCCCAGCACTGCGCTTTCACACTGGAAATACAGCCATTACTTTTCATTACTTGAAATAAAAGGCAAGAGTGTTTACGTGCAATGCACATTATGTCGAGGAACAAAGCGTTTGTCCTCGTCAGTGGCCAGTAATTAGTAACATAATTTTAATAACTGCAAAAATATATTACATTTGATAGATGTCTTATCTCACATTGTCCCACAAAAATATTAATATAGTGTAGATAATGTTACTAACTGGTTCTGTTAAGTGTCCATTTCAGTCATTAAACACATTTAACATTCACTTTTATTATGATTACACTAATTGAATTTGATTTTTTTTTTTTTTGGGGGGGGGGGAACAAAATGTAACGGAATAATTACTTTCCCTGGTAATTAGTTACTTTTATGACAAAGTAACTCCGTTACTAACTCAGTTACTTTTTGGGAAAAGTAACTAGTAACTATAACTAATTACTTTTTGAAAGTAACGTGCCCAACACTGTAAATGAGTACACCCCCTTTGAAAAGTAACATTTTAAACAATATCTTAATGAACATAAACAATTTCCAAAATGTTGACAAGACAAAGTTTAAAATAACATCTGTTTAACTTATAATGTGAAAGTAAGGTTAAGAATATAACTTAGATTACACATTTTTTCAGTTTTACTCAAATTAGGGTGGTGCAAAAATGAGTACACCCCACAACAAAAACTACTACAGCTAGTACTTTGTATGGCCTCCATGATTTTTAATGACAGCGCCAAGTCTTCTAGGCATGGAATGAGCAAGTTGGCGACATTTTGCAACATCAATCTTTTTCCATTCTTCAGCAACGACCTCTTTTAGTGACTGGATGGAGAGTGATGCTCAACTTGGCTCTTCAGAATTCCCCAAAGGAAATAATTTCTTTACACCACAAAGGTGAAGGCTACAAGATGATCAGCAAAGCTTTACTTATCAGTCAGAATACTGTAGCAAAAGTGGTACAAAAATTTAAGAAAGATGGAACTGCAACCATCTCACAGAGACATCCAGGTCGTCCACGGAAGTTGACACCTTGACAGGAACATCTTCTGATGAAAAGGGTTGAAGAAAATCGGCATGCAAGTTCACTGCAGTTATCTAAAGAAGTAGAAAGCCAAGCTGGGGTGACTATTTCCCATGACACAATATGGCGTACACTGCAGAGGAATGGCATGCATGGATGCCATCCACAAAAGAAGCCTCTCCTAAAGTCCAGGCACAAAAAAGCCCACCTAGAATTTGCCAGGGCCCATGCTGACAAAGATGAAGACTACTGGGACTCTATACTCTGGAGTGATGAGACCAAGATAAATGTTTTTGGAACTGATGGTTTCAAAACTGTATGGCGTCGCAAAGGTGAGGAATACAAAGAAAAATGCATGGTGCCTACAGTGAAACATGGTGGTGGCAGTGTCCTTATGTGGGGCTGCATAAGTGCTGCTGGTGTCGGGGAGCTGCATTTTATTGACGGCATCATGAATTCACAGATGTATTGCTCTATACTGAAAGAGAAGATGTTACCATCACTCCATGCCCTTGGTCATCGTGCACTTTTCCAACATGACTAAACACACATCTAAGGCCACTGTTGGACTTCTGAAGAAGAACAGGGTGAAAGTGATTCAGTGGCCAAGTATGTCTCCTGATCTGAACCCAATCGAACACCTATGGGGAATTCTGAAGAGACAAGTTGAGCATCACTCTCCATCCAGCATCCAGTCACTAAAACAGGTCATTGTTGAAGAATGGAAAAAGACTGATGTTGCAAAATGTCGCCAACTTGCTCAGTCCTGGCTAGAAGACTTGGTGCCGTCATTAAAAATCATGGAGGCCATACAAAGTACTAGATGTAGTAGTTTTTGTTGTGGGGTGTACTCATTTTTGCATCACCCTAATTTGAGTAAAACTGAAAAAATGTGTAATCTAAGTTATATTATTAACCTTACTTTCACGTTATAAGTTAAACAGATGTTATATTAAACTTTGTCTTGTCAACATTTTGGAAATTGTTTGTGTTCATTGAGATATTGTTTAAAATGTTACTTTTCAAAGGGGGTGTACTCATTTATGCTGAGCACTATATACACACACACACACACACACACACACACATACATACATATATATATATATATATATATATATATATATATATATATATATATATATATATATATATATGGACCCTTTAGAATTTTCTATATTTCTGCATAAATATGACCTAAAATATCATCAAATTTTTACACAAGTCCTAAAAGTAGATAAAGAGAACCCAGTTAAGCAAATGAGACAAAAATATTATACTTGGTCATTTATTTATTGAGGAAAATGATCCAATATTACATATCTGTGAGTGGCAAAAGTATGTGAACCTTTGCTTTCAGTATCTGGTGTGACCCCCTTGTGCAGCAATAACTGCAACTAAACGTTTCTGGTAACTGTTGATCAGTCCTGCACACCGGCTTGGAGGAATTTTAGCCCATTCCTCCGTACAGAACAGCTTCAACTCTGGGATGTTGGTGGGTTTCCTCACATGAACTGCTCGCTTCAGGTCCTTCCACAACATCACAATTGGATTAAACGTCAGGACTTTGACTTGACCATTCCAAAACATTAACTTTATTCTTCTTTAACCATTCTTTGGTAGAATGACTTGTGTGCTTAGGGTCATTGTCTTGCTGCATGACCCACCTTCTCTTGAGATTCAGTTCATGGACAGATGTCCAGACATTTTCCTTTTGAATTTGCTGGTATAATTCAGAATTCATTGTTCCATCAATGATGGCAAGTTGTCCTGGCCCAGATACAGCAAAACAGGTCCAAACCATGATACTACCATCACCATGTTTCACAGATGGACTAATGTTCTTATGCTGGAAGGCAGTGTTTCCCTTTCTCCAAAAATAATGCTTCTCATTTAAACCAAAAACTTCTATTTTGGTCTCATCCGTCCACAAAACATTTTTCCAATAGCATTCTGGCTTGTCCACGTGATCTTTAGCAAACTGCAGATGAGCAGCAATGTTCTTTTTGGAGAGCAGTGGCTTTCTCCTTGCAACCCCGCCATGCACACCATTGTTGTTCAGTGTTGTCCTGATCGTGGACTCATGAACATTAACATTAGCCAATGTGAGAGAGGCCTTCAGTTGCTTAGAAGTTACCCTGGGGTCCTTTGTGACCTCGCCGACTATTGCACACCTTGCTCTTGGAGTGATCTTTGTTGGTCGACCACTCCTGGGAAGGGTAACAATGGTCTTGAATTTCCTCCATTTGTACACAGTCTGTCTGACTGTGGATTGGTGGAGTCCAAACTCTTTAGAGATGGTTTTATAACCTTTTCCAGCCTGATGAGCATCAACAACACTTTTTCTGAGGTCCTCAGTGTGGCAGCGGGGGCGTGGTCAAGCATCGGTCTGTGACCGGAGGGTGGAGTCAGGGAAGGTAAGTGGCAGAATCACTGCACCTGATGTTAATTAATATGTTTGTGTGTCTTCCCCAGTGACCATGCCCTATTTAAGGAGAGAGAGCGAAAGCAGAGGGAGCTCTCTCCCAACCAGACGACTGATGTGTGTGCGTGTGTCTGGGTGTGTGTGAGAGTGAATATAGAAGCTGAAAAGCTAAATAAAAGAGTTTTGTGAACTCAGTTCTGGCCTGCTGTCCTTCTGTGCTCCACCCACCTACACGAACTGTCACAGTGGTGCCGAAACCCGGGACGAGCACAGAAGAGTACAGCCCCATGGACTCCTCCCCCTTTGCAGACCTGATCCACGCCCTCACCATGGCCCAACAGAGCCAGCACCAGGCGCTGTTCGCCCTCCGAAAGGAGCAAGAACAATGGTTCGAGGCCCTGGTGCTGGCACAACAGGAAGATTGTCGGGCGTTCCGGCACCTCCTCGCATCGGCGGGGTCCACCATCTCCACCGCTGCGGGCCCTTCCCCCCTCACCCTCACGAAGATGGGCCCACAGGACGACCCCAAGGCATTCTTCATGCTCTTTGAGCAGGTAGCAGAGACCACAGGGTGGCCGGTGGAACAGCGCATGGTGCACCTCCTCCCCCTGCTAACGGGAGAGGCGCAGCTGGCCGCACTACAGCTCCCCGCCGACCGCCGGCTGGCCTACGTGGACCTTCGCCGGGCTGTCCTCCAGCGGGTGGGCCGCACCCCCAATCAACAACGGCAGCGCTTCCGCGCTTTGCGCTTGGAGGAAGTCGGCTGGCCGTTCGCGTTTGGCCAGCAACTCCAGGACGCCTGCTGGCAGTGGTTGAGGGCCGACAACCGCGACGCTGAGGGACTCATCGACCAGGTGGTACTGGAGCAGTTCATCACCCGTTTACCAGCAGGAACCGCAGAGTGGGTTCAGTGCCACCGCCTGGCATCGCTGGATCAGGCAATCGAGCTGGTGGAGGACCATTTGGCAGCTGTCCCGACGGCAGGACAGCAGACGACCTCTTCTCTTCTCTCCTCTCTCTCTCCCCTCCTCCTGTGTCTCCTCCTCGCCCCATTCCCCCTCCGCACCCGCGGTGCCCTCCCGTTTCTCCCTTCTGTGTCTGTCTCCCCCCCCTCAGGTGACTGAGCCCCAGAGCACTAGTGCAGAGAGGAAGCCCGGGCCGGTTTGCTGGCGCTGCGGGGAGCCGGGCCACCTCCAACAGCAGTGCTTGGTAATGGAGGTGGGCGCAGTGGTTCGGATCCCCAATGCGCCAGGAGCCGCCCTCGATTGGGCCGGAACGTATCACATACCGGTGAGTATGCAAGGGGATACATATCAGGCGTTGGTGGATTCTGGCTGTAATTAGACCTCAATCCACCAAAGCCTGGTGCAAGACGAGGCACTGGGGGGAGCACAAGTGGTGAAGGTGTTGTGTGTGCACAGGGATGTTCACAACTACCCTCTAGTGTCGGTCCACATTATTTTCCGAGGGGAAAAATTTATAGTGAAGGCGGCGGTTAATCCTCGCCTTACCCACTCAATAATTTTGGGGACTGATTGGCCGGGATTTCGGGATTTAATGACACACTTAGTGAAGAGTGGGTCCTGCCATAGTTTAACAGGGGGAGGTCCCGGTGTCGCGTTGGCGGGAGCAGCTGTCACAGAGCCGTCTATGTCAGCTCCGCGTCAGAGTGAGGAGCCGCCGGCTCCTCCTCTCTCTGTTGGGGAATCCCTCGCGGATTTTCCATTAGAGCAGTTGCGAGACGAGACTCTGCGGCATGCGTTTGACCAAGTGAGAGTAATCGATGGTCAAACGCTCCAGCCAAATGCCACCCCATCCTTCCCCTACTTCGCAATTATGAAGGATAGATTATACCGAGTGATGCAGGACACTCAAACTAAAGCACGAATCATGCAGCTTTTGATTCCGAAGAGCCACCGGGAATTGGTATTCCAGGCGGCTCACTTTAATCCCATGGCTGCACACTTAGGGCAGGATAAAACACTAGCCCGAATAATGGCCCGGTTCTATTGGCCAGGGATTCACGGCGATGTCCGTAGGTGGTGTACGGCATGCCGCGAATGCCAGTTAGTAAATACAGCGGCCATTCCAAAAGCGCCTTTGTGCCCTCTACTGTTAATCGAGACCCTGTTTGAAAGAATTGGGATGGATCTCATTGGGCCATTAGATCGGTCAACACGAGGGTACCACTTTATATTAGTTCTGGTGGACTATGCAACGCAATACCTGGAAGCAGTGCCTCTTCGCAATATCTCAGCACGCAGTATTGCGGAGGCACTCTTCCACGTTATCTCCCGAGTTGGAATCCCGAAAGAGATTCTGACTGACCAAGGCACCTCGTTTATGTCACGTACACTGAACGAACTGTATGGGTTGTTGGGTATTAAGCCGATCCGCACCAGCATGTATCACCCACAAACGGATGGTTTAGTTGAACAGTTCAATCGCACCCTCAAGAATATAATTTAAAAATTCATAAGTGAGGACGCACGTAATTGGGATAAATGGCTCGAACCCTTGCTATTTTTTTTATTTATTTATTTCTCCTTTATTTAACCAGGGTAGTCACATTGAGGCTGTTGCCTCTTTTTCAAGTGAGCCCTGTAGTTTTTTGCAGTGCAAGAGGTCCCCCAAGCCTCCACGGGGTTCTCTTCATTTGATTTGTTATACGGGCGTAAGCTGCACGGCATTCTAGATGTGCTGTGGGAAAATTGGGAGGAGGGACCTTCACCAAGTAAAAATGAAATCCAATACGTTATTGACCTGCATGCAAAACTCCACACACTCACGCACCTAACTCAGGAGAATTTGCGGTAGGCCCAACAACGACAAACCCGCCTGTACAACAAGGGTATGCGCCTTAGGGAGTTCGCACCAGGAGATAAAGTACTCGTACAGTTGCCCAC
The DNA here is from genome assembly GCF_027579695.1 of Neoarius graeffei. NCBI lineage: Eukaryota > Metazoa > Chordata > Actinopteri > Siluriformes > Ariidae > Neoarius > Neoarius graeffei. The sequence goes on from NC_083570.1 coordinate 105,451,536, forward strand.
ATCGAGCTCCAAATTGGTCGCCAAGTGGCAAGGACCCTTTAAGGTCACACGGCGAGTCGGGGACGTTGACTATGAGGTGAGGCGAACGGATAGGGGTGGGGCGCTATAGATTTACCACCTCAACCTGCTCAAACTCTGGAACAAGGAGGTCCCCATGGCGTTGGTGTCGGTGGTTCCGGAGGAGGAGGAGCTGGGGCCGGAGGTTCAAAAGGGAACATTGGCATCACATACCTCTCCGGTCCCCTGTGGAGACCACCTCTCCCCGACCCAACTCGTGGAGGTTGCCCAGTTGCAGACCGAGTTTTCGGACATGTTCTCGCCCCTGCCCAGCCACACCAACCCTATAGAGCGCCACATTGAGACACCCCCAGGGGTGGTAGTGCATAGCCTTCCTTACAGGTTACCCGAGCACAAGAAAAAAGTGGTTCAGGAAGAACTCGAGGCCATGCTCGAAATGGGCATCGTCGAGGAGTCCCACAGTGACTGGAGCAGCCTGGTGGTCTTGGTACCCAAGGCCGACGGGTTGGTCCGGTTCTGTGTAGACTATAGAAAAGTCAACACGGTGTCTAAATTCGATGCATACCCAATGCCTTGTATTGATGAGTTGCTCGATCGGCTAGGCACGGCTCATTTTTACTCGACACTGGATTTAACAAAGGGTTATTGGCAGATCCCCTTGACTCCATTATCCAGAGAAAAAATGGCCTTTTCCACACCATTCGGCTTACACCAATTTGTCACACTTCCTTTTGGGCTGTTTGGGGTGCCCACTATGTTTCAGCGGCTGATGGATAGGGTCCTCCGCCCCCACGCCACCTATGCGGCTGCCTACCTCGACGACATTATTATCTATAGTAATGACTGGCCGAGGCACCTCGAACATCTGAGGGCCATCCTTAGGTCGCTGAGGCGAGTGGGTCTCACAACCAACCTGAAGAAGTGTGCGATTAGGCGGGTGGAAGTACGGTATCTGGGCTTCCACTTGGGCAACAGGCAGGCGCGTCCCCAAATTAACAAGACAGCAGCAATTGCAGCCTGCCCGAGGCCCAAGACCAAAAAGGGGGTGAGACAGTTCCTGGGGCTGGCTGGCTACTATCGTAGGTTTATACCTACTTATTCGGACGTCACCAGCCCGCTGACTGATCTGACTAAAAAGGGGGCACCAGATCCGGTCCAGTGGACAGAGCAATGCCAGCAAGAAGGTTCTGGGTTCGAGACCAGTGGCTGACAGGGGCCTTTCTGTGTGGAGTTTGCATGTTCTCCCCGTGTCTGCGTGGGTTTCCTCTGGGTGCTCCGGTTTCCCCCACAGTCCAAAGACATGCAGGTTAGGCTAACTGGTGGCTCTAAATTGACCGTAGGTGTGAATGTGAGTGTGAATGGTTGTTTGTCTCTGTGTCAGCCCTGTAATAACCTGGTGACTTGTCCAGGGTGTACCCCGCCTCTCACCCATAGTCAGCTGGGATAGGCTCCAGCTTGCCTGCGACCCTGCACAGTGTAGGTGCAATGGGCTTATCAGATCAGTCTCATCAAATCAGTCTCATAAATTCATTAATTATTAATTCAAGTATCTAATAGTTTATAGCTATTAAAATCAATCAAATCAGTCTCATGTAAAAAGGGATCAGTCTCATTAACATTCATACTACCAAATGGGTGAAGGCAATTAGAATACTTTTCTCGGCAGAGGGTAGCACTTCTGTGAATATTGTAACAATAAAACAGGACACAGTTTATTCCAAAGATACCATTTATTGAAATAGCTGACAGGAATTAGCGAAGTAATACTGATCAGATATAGCAACAATAGCAGCCAAGGAATAATTCAATATAAATGGTGATACAATATATACAAATAAGAATCAGTAGTGTGTATGATAATTAAGGCACTAATGGTGATCAGAAGTAATAAACTATAGCCAGTGTTACAGTGTAGGTGTGAGGATGTTAAAATGTGATAGGGAAACCACATGTGTGTGTGTGGATATGTGTGAGAGAGAGAGTGTGTGTGTGGAATGCGAATGGAGTGCAGCCACGCCCAAAAGGGGGATGGTCAGCACAGCGCATGAAAATGAACAAAGGAATCTGTGGTTTAAACTAGTCTCGGCTAGGCCTTAAACCCAAACCCCTGAAATCCCAGTACAACGGAGGGAGTTAAAAAGAGAGAGAGAGAGAGAGAAAGAACACATGCAGAATCTAACTAAATACAGATAGTAAACAAAGTAATTCAACAACACGCAGTCTAAGACCGACCTTCATGTGAATCAAATACGTACATTTAAAATATAAATGAATTCAAATAAGCAACACTCTTCACATTAACTAACTACAAGTAAAACTAACAATTTTTTTTGCCCAGATGCTAGCCTTACTTGGGGTGATCGCTCTTGTTGGCGATTGAAAGTGAGCCTTCTGTTATCCGAAGATAGCTCGGAGCACAGATCCAGGAAGAAGATGGTTTTGTTCCTTACAGCTCGTCAGCTGAAGATCCTCGGTGTCCCGTTGGTCGTTCGATGATCTGGAAGGAATCTTGTTTATAATTCATCGACGTTGAAAAAGATTAAAGGGATCTGGTCGCTTTTTCTGATTGAAACACTGAGTGGGCTGCAGTAACTAACCAGTTAAGTTATTATTACAACTCTGCGAAGGTCAAATACATTGAACTTTGTCCGGTATCAATAGCTCGTTCTCTGTTCTCGGTCCTTCTGTAGCACCAATGCACGGCTTCTCTCTTTCACCTGTGGAATCCACCGCCAGAGAGAGTGAATTTCGGTCCCGCCGCTGGTTTAAAGCAGTCGTGACGTCACTGTATTTGGTATCCGGTATCCTCTTTATCCAATACCATTACAGGGAGTCAGAAGAATGGGCGGAGATAGAACATGGCGTCGAGTACAGGAATTGGTGTGTTCAAAAATGGTTACTATGGTTATGGGCATGGCAATCTGTCCCTACAACAGGATAAACTGAGGTTATAGCTAAACTATATTTCTTTACACTGGACTCCACTATTTGAGTATATTTCATGACAATAAACGTCAAAATGAATTTTATTCCTTTCTTAAATGAAACAGTATTTTTGTTTTTCAGCAATAAGATATGGATCCATGCTGTCATCGAGCCAGCCAGACTGAATTTCAGTGAATACCTTTTAACAATAACACTGCTTCCAGAAAGTGTTTTGTATATTTTAATACTTTGCAGATTTCATAATATGGGCGGCACGGTGGTGTAGTGGTTAGTGCTGTTGCCTCACAGCAAGAAGGTCCGGGTTCGAGCCCCGTGGCCGGTGAGGGCCTTTCTGTGTGGAGTTTGCATGTTCTCCCCGTGTCTGCGTGGGTTTCCTCCAGGTGCTCCAGTTTCCCCCACAGTCCAAAGACATGCAGGTTAGGTTAACTGGTGACTCTAAATTGACCGTAGGTGTGAATGTGAGTGTGAATGGTTGTCTGTGTCTATGTGTCAGCCCTGTGATGACCTGGCGACTTGTCCAGGGTGTACCCCGCCTTTCACCCGTAGTCAGCTGGGATAGGCTCCAGCTTGCCTGCGACCCTGTAGGACAGGATAAAGCGGCTAGAGATAATGAGATGAGATGAGATTTCAAAATTATTCACTGAAATACAAGCCATTTAATTCTTTGAGCAACAATGCAAAAAAATACATTCAGAGGTAATAACATTGCATGAGGCAGCTAGTTCGACAAATTATTATTTTTTAAAAAGTATTGTCTAAAAAAAACACACATTACAGACACATACAAACAAGCAGTGAGGCAAAGGTACAAAACGGTATTTTACATATTTCGCATTAATCCTCAAAATTACTGAAAAACATCATCAAAATAAGTTTTTTGTATACAAGTGGGGGGCGGCACGGTGGTGTAGTGGTTAGCGCTGTCGCCTCACAGCAAGAAGGTCCGGGTTCGAGCCCCGTGGCCGGTGAGGGCCTTTCTGTGCGGAGTTTGCATGTTCTCCCCGTGTTCGTGTGGGTTTCCTCCGGGTGCTCCGGTTTCCCCCACAGTCCAAAGACATGCAGGTTAGGTTAACTGGTGACTCTAAATTGACCGTAGGTGTGAATGTGAGTGTGAATGGTTGTCTGTGTCTATGTGTCAGCCCTGTGATGACCTGGCGACTTGTCCAGGGTGTACCCCGCCTTTCGCCTGTAGTCAGCTGGGATAGGCTCCAGCTTGCCTGCGACCCTGTAGAAGGATAAAGCGGCTAGAGATAATGAGATGAGATGAGATGAGCAATAAGATATGGATCCATGCTGTCATCGAGCCAGCCAGACTGAATTTCAGTGAATACCTTTTAACAATAACACTGCTTCCAGAAAGTGTTTTGTATATTTTAATACTTTGCAGATTTCATAATATGGGCGGCACGGTGGTGTAGTGGTTAGTGCTGTTGCCTCACAGCAAGAAGGTCCGGGTTCGAGCCCCGTGGCCGGTGAGGGCCTTTCTGTGTGGAGTTTGCATGTTCTCCCCGTGTCCGCGTGGGTTTCCTCCAGGTGCTCCAGTTTCCCCCACAGTCCAAAGACATGCAGGTTAGGTTAACTGGTGACTCTAAATTGACCGTAGGTGTGAATGTGAGTGTGAATGGTTGTCTGTGTCTATGTGTCAGCCCTGTGATGACCTGGCGACTTGTCCAGGGTGTACCCCGCCTTTCACCCGTAGTCAGCTGGGATAGGCTCCAGCTTGCCTGCGACCCTGTAGGACAGGATAAAGCGGCTAGAGATAATGAGATGAGATGAGATTTCATAATTATTCACTGAAATACAAGCCATTTAATTCTTTGAGCAACAATGCAAAAAAATACATTCAGAGGTAATAACATTGCATGAGGCAGCTAGTTCGACAAATTATTATTTTTTAAAAAGTATTGTCTAAAAAAAACACACATTACAGACACATACAAACAAGCAGTGAGGCAAAGGTACAAAACGGTATTTTACATATTTCGCATTAATCCTCAAAATTACTGAAAAACATCATCAAAATAAGTTTTTTGTATACAAGTGGGGGGCGGCACGGTGGTGTAGTGGTTAGCGCTGTCGCCTCACAGCAAGAAGGTCCGGGTTCGAGCCCCGTGGCCGGCGAGGGCCTTTCTGTGTGGAGTTTGCATGTTCTCCCCGTGTCCGCGTGGGTTTCCTCCGGGTGCTCCGGTTTCCCCCACAGTCCAAAGACATGCAGGTTAGGTTAACTGGTGACTCTAAATTGACCGTAGGTGTGAATGTGAGTGTGAATGGTTGTCTGTGTCTATGTGTCAGCCCTGTGATGACCTGGCGACTTGTCCAGGGTGTACCCCGCCTTTCGCCCATAGTCAGCTGGGATAGGCTCCAGCTTGCCTGCGACCCTGTAGAACAGGATAAAAGCGGCTAAAGAGAGATATGAATGTTCTTCATAGTCACTGAGACACCAGATGAAGAGCTGATGTAAGGCTGCTTATCAACCACGGATTTAAATCCTCATTAATACATCTGCATGAACACTAGAGGGAGCTCTCAAACTACAAACCTTTCAATACCTTGTGAGTGCTTGGAGTAGAAATGCACACAATCCATTTGAAATAAAATATTACCTATTTCTTTATCTCTTTCGTACAGCCATTATTTAAAAACATATCACTTAAATTTGAAATGTTGTGAATTTTTTTCCCCTAAAAATATAAAAAAGTAAAGGACTGTCTGTTACAATGACATACAGTTGTGGTCAGAAGTTTACATACAGTGACATGAATGTCATCTTGGATATGAATGTCATGGCGATATTTGGGCTTTCAGTAATTTCTTTGAACTGTTCTTTTTCTGTGGCAGAACGTACAGCATACATCTTTAATTAAAAAAAAACACTAGAATTTGGTGCACAGGTTTTAATTTTCTTCAGGTTTACTGAAATCAACACAAGGTAAAAAATTTACAACCCTGATTCCAAAAAAGTTGGGACAAAGTACAAATTGTAAATAAAAACGGAATGCAATGATGTGGAAGTTTCAAAATTCCATATTTTATTCAGAATAGAACATAGATGACATATCAAATGTTTAAGCTGAGAAAATGTATCATTTAAAGAGAAAAATTAGGTGATTTTAAATTTCATGACAACAACACATCTCAAAAAAGTTGGGACAAGGCCATGTTTACCACTGTGAGACATCCCCTTTTCTCTTTACAACAGTCTGTAAACGTCTGGGGACTGAGGAGACAAGTTGCTCAAGTTTAGGGACAGGAATGTTAACCCATTCTTGTCTAATGTAGGATTCTAGTTGCTCAACTGTCTTAGGTCTTTTTTGTCGTATCTTCCGTTTTATGATGCGCCAAATGTTTTCTATGGGTGAAAGATCTGGACTGCAGGCTGGCCAGTTCAGTACCCGGACCCTTCTTCTACGCAGCCATGATGCTGTAATTGATGCAGTATGTGGTTTGGCATTGTCATGTTGGAAAATGCAAGGTTTTCCCTGAAAGAGACGTCGTCTGGATGGGAGCATATGTTGCTCTAGAACCTGGATATACCTTTCAGCATTGATGGTGTCTTTCCAGATGTGTAAGCTGCCCATGCCACACACACTAATGCAACCCCATACCATCAGAGATGCAGGCTTCTGAACTGAGCGCTGATAACAACTTGGGTCGTCCTTCTCCTCTTTAGTCCGAATGACACGGCATCCCTGATTTCCATAAAGAACTTCAAATTTTGATTCGTCTGACCACAGAACAGTTTTCCACTTTGCCACAGTCCATTTTAAATGAGCCTTGGCCCAAAGAAGACATCTGCACTTCTGGATCATGTTTAGATACGACTTCTTCTTTGAACTATAGAGTTTTAGCTGGCAATGGCGGATGGCACAGTGAATTGTGTTCACAGTTAATGTTCTCTGGAAATATTCCTGAACCCATTTTGTGATTTCCAATACAGAAGCATGCCTGTATGTGATGCAGTGCCGTCTAAGGGCCCGAAGATCACGGGCACCCAGTATGGTTTTCCGGCTTTGACCCTTACGCACAGAGATTCTTCCAGATTCTCTGAATCTTTTGATGATATTATGCACTGTAGATGATGATATGTTCAAACTCTTTGCAATTTTACACTGTCGAACTCCTTTCTGATATTGCTCTACTATTTGTCGGTGCAGAATTAGGGGGATTGGTGATCCTCTTCCCATCTTTACTTCTGAGAGCTGCTGCCACTCCAAGATGCTCTTTTTATACCCAGTCATGTTAATGACCTATTGCCAGTTGACCTAATGAGTTGCAATTTGGTCCTCCAGCTGTTCCTTTTTTGTACCTTTTAACTTTTCCAGCCTCTTATTGCCTCTGTCCCAACTTTTTTGAGATGTGTTGCTGTTATGAAGTTTCAAATGAGCCAATATTTAACATGAAATTTCAAAATGTCTCACTTTCGACATTTGATATGTTGTCTATGTTCTATTGTGAATACAATATCAGTTTTTGAGATTTGTAAATTATTGCATTCCATTTTTATTTACAATTTGTACTTTGTCCCAACTTTTTTGGAATCGGGGTTGTACATACGTTCACTTAGATTATTAATTAAGAGGTGCTGAAACTTCCAAGATGTCCCTTATCTTGCCAAGGCCAAGGTCTCTTAACTTCCTGTTAGTGATCATGATTGACTACAGCTGGTAGCTTCTCTGTGCCTTCATAAAAAGGGCTTGTTTACAGCACTCACTGGTTTGACCAACACACACTGAAATGGGAAAGTCCAAGGAGCTCAGTGCAGATCTGAGAAAGAGGATCACAGATGTACACAACTCCAAAGTGTATCTTGGAGCCATTTCTAAACAACTGCAAATTCCAAGGTCAGTTCAAACAATTGTATCCAAGTTATTATGAGGTGTAATCACTTTGCCAAGCCACTTTGCTTCAAGAAAACCCAAACTGTCACCCTCAGCTGAAAGGAAATTGGTTTGGATGGTCAGGAGCAACCTGGGAACCACCATGGTACAGCCCTGCCATGAACTGGAAGCTGATGGATCACTGTCTACAGTTCAGATCACCATGGACTAAGAGGCTACTATCCAAGAAATTACCCCCTGCTCCAAAATTGACACCTTCAAGCTTAACTAAAGTTTGAAGCTGACCACACGGACAAAGAAAAAGCCTTCTGGAGAAAAGCTGTCTGGTCAGATGAGACAAAGATTGAGTTGTTTGGCCACAATGACCACCATGTACAGAGGGACACTGTACCAGCTGGTGGTGGTAGGATCATCATGCTCTGGGGCTATTTTGCTGCCAGTGGAACTGGTTCATTGCAAAAAGTGGATGGAATAATGAAGGAGGATGACTACCTAAGAATTCTTCAGCATAAACCATCAGAAACTTGAAAATGACTTGGGACTTGCAACAGGACAATGAACCCAAACACACCTCAGAGCTGGTTGTGGAGGATAAAGCAGGCTAACGTTAAGCTTAAAACAAGTCCTGATTCAACCTTACTGAAATTCGACTGTGCTTATAAGTCGAGTCCATGCCAAGGGAAAAAAAATTTAATTGAACTCTGCCAATTCTACCATGAAGAATCATGAAATATCCAACCAGAATTCTGTGAGAAGCTTGTTCATGGTAAACAAAAATGTTTGGTCAATGTGAATCTTGTGAAGACACATTTTACCCAAATATTAGGTGTGCTGTATGTATATTTTTGACCCTGTATGTATAATTTTGACCCTGTGTTGATCTCAGAAAACCCAAAGAAAATTAAAACTTACGCACCAAATTCTAGTAGTTTTTTTTATTATTATTAAAGATGTGTGCTGTGCATTCTGCCACAGAAAAAGAACAGTTCAAAGAAATTACTGAAAGCCCAAATAATATTGCCATGACATTCATGTCCCTGTATGTAAACTTATGACCACAACTGTAAGTTAAAAAAAAGCTGTAATTTTATTATTAATTCATCTTCAATAACTGTGGATAAAACATTATACTTGAAAAAGGAATTACTTTTATAAAATATAATTATTTAGAAGAAGAATTTATTTTGGCGGCACGGTGGTGTAGTGGTTAGCGCTGTCGCCTCACAGCAAGAAGGTCCGGGTTCGAGCCCCATGGCCGGCGAGGGCCTTTCTGTGTGGAGTTTGCATGTTCTCCCCGTGTCCGCGTGGGTTTCCTCCGGGTGCTCCGGTTTCCCCCACAGTCCAAAGGCATGTAGGTCAGGTTAACTGGTGACTCTAAATTGACCATAGGTGTGAATGTGAGTGTGAATGGTTGTCTTTGTCTATGTGTCAGCCCTGTGATGACCTGGCGACTTGTCCAGGGTGTACCCCGCCTTTCGCCCGTAGTCAGCTGGGATAGGCTCCAGCTTGCCTGCGACCCTGTAGAACAGGATAAAAGCGGCTAGAGATAATGAGATGAGAAGAATTTATTTTTCACACATAGTCAAGCCTTTTGTTAATGGTGTTGATGAGGTAAAGGTGTAGATCTGGAGGGTCCTCAGACAGAGTGTTTTGGTAAACTGGGATGTATGGATGCTGTCAGTCCCCACTCGCTTGCTCACTCGAGTTTGTTGACGGTGTAGTGGCTGGTTGCTTTACGTCCTGGGGCTCCCTCATGCCTGTGTTACCTTCTGGCTCTCCTCTTTTAGTTATGCTGTCATAGTTAGTTGCCGGAGTCCCTGCTTGTACTCAGTGCAATATGTATACTGTTCCTACTTATTCAGGTGACATTGGGCATACCTAACAACCTGTGTTTTCTCTCTCCCCCCCCCCCCAAATCTGTCCCTCTGAATTACATGTCGGTCCTGGGATCGAGATGCTGACCTCTTCTGCTCCTTGGACCTGCCTGATCCATCCTGGTGCCCTGTGTCTGGTTGGAGTCTCATCGCATCGCTCCTGTGGAGGGCGGCCCCATGTGGACAGTTGGGGGTCACGCCTAGGGGACGCTCTGGACTCTTGCAGTGGTGCTTTTGTGGCTGTGGACTGCAGTTGACTTGCTGACTTTGGGACTGCGATTGTCGTGAACGGTTTTGCGCTCAGGTTTCCGTTGGTGGGGGGTTTATAGCATCAACGAAGCTGACTTTGTTAGGACTGTTAATGTTAGTCATGTTGTCTGTTGTTGTCCGGATGGGGATGGGTTCCCTTTTGAGTCTGGTTCCTCTCGAGGTTTCTTCCTCATGTCGTCTGAGGGAGTTTTTCCTTGCCACCGTCGCCAGGCTTGCTCATTGAGGATAGATTAGGGATAAAATTAGCTCATGTTTTAAGTCATTCAAATTCTGTCAAGCTGCTTTGTGACAATGTTTATTGTTAAAAGTGCTATACAAATAAACTTGACTTGACACTCAAGCAGTGAAATGTCTCCTCTGTGTTTAACCCATCTTTAGCAGTGAACCCACAAGTGAGTAATGAGCGCACACACACACCTGGGGAGCAGTTGGGGGTTAGGTGCCTTGCTCAGGCCATGGCTACCCCATATTAACCTAACTGCATGTCTTTGGACTGTGGGTGGAACAGGCACACCCAGAGGAAACCCACACAGACACAGGGAGAACATGCAAACTCCACACAGAAAGACCCCCATCAGCCACTGGGCTCGAACCCAGAACCTTCTTACTGTGAGGTGACACTGCTAACCACTACACCACCGTGCCACCAATAGTTCATCATTATTGGTGCTGAACAAAACTGCAGAAAAATGTAATCTTTGAAACAAAATACAATAATATTCTTGGCACTTACAAAATGTGTAGAGATGTTCAGACCTTAAAATTAATTGTTTAAGCAATCATTCTCACAGGGCACACCTGGAGAACAAGGAACACCTCTGAGTCAAATGGTCCAGTGTTCCAATATTTTGATCATTTGAGATAAAAATGGGTGGGTTCAAACAAAACGTACCATGTTCGAAGCAGTTTAACATCAAGATGTAAATATCAGGAAATGAAAGCTGAAATTTTGATATCCATCATCTTATAATCATCTTTTGATCTCAAACTGGAATGTCTTCAACCTTTTATATGTACCGTATTAGTGCATCTTAAACAATTAGAATATCGTGAAAAAGTTCAATATTTTCCATCAGTTATTTAACAAAGTGAAAATTGAATACATTCTTGACTCATTATACGTAAACCACAATGTTTCAAGCATTTTATCTATTTTAATTTTGATAATTATGGCCTACATTGCAAAAAAAAATCTCTAAATATGAGATTTCATTTCGAGTTTGAGTAAAACAGTATAAATATCGTGTATCTCTCAGTCTAGTTCAGTACAAGTAACCTCAATCATGGGGAAGACTGCTGACTTGACAGTTGTCCAGAAGATGATCACCACCCTCTACAAAAAGGATAAGCCACAGAAGGTCATTGCTGAAAAGACTGGCTGGAAAAGGTGCACAAGCAACAGGGATGACTGCAGCGCCTTGAGGGGATTGTCAAGAAAAGTCGATACAAGAACTTGGGAGAGCTTCATAAGGAGTGGACTGAGGCTGGTGTCAGTGCATCGAGAGCCACCACGCACAGACATCTTCAGGAAAGGGGCTACAGCTGTCACATTCTGAATATCAAACCACTCCTGAACCAGAGACAACATCAGAAGTCTTACCTGGGCTAAGGAGAGAAAGAACTGGACTGTTGCTCAGTGGTTTTAAGTCTTTGAAATTCAGGTGTTCATGAGTGAGCACATATGTGGGGGAGGGGGCTGCTTACAGTGTATGTACGGTACAAGCAGTGATTGATGCTCCATCAGGCACTCCTCCTGGCTCTGACTGGTTGTTTTGATTTGGGCTCCGTGGAATCTTGCAAATGACATTAGGAGCACTAGGTGAAGCCAGAGGAGCCTGATTTTTTCACAGATGATCTGTCTCATCTACTACTGTCAGGACACAGTGACAGTTTTAGCAAATATAACAAAAAAGTTATTATTATATGGGTTACCTACCACCGCTTTAAAGGATATGTTGCTAACATCTTAGTACCAGATACCACAGAATATACCACACAACATTAGGCAGGTGGTTTTAATGCTATGGCTGATTCGTCTGTGTGTGTGTGAGGATAATCAGGATAACGATTTATGTGTAATTACAGTAATTACAGTGTCAGATCACGAAATCCAGGGACACATGTCGGCCCGGGGGCATTTTGAGTTATTGACAGATTCAGAAAGTACAGTTTCTAAGCTTTCCAATGATGCCTTCCATGTGGAGATCTGACAATATTTGAAGAATGTGTGGCCTTTTGAAAGTACATACCTCTTAAAACAGGGAAGGGAGAAAATCGCCCTCAAAGTTTTCCTTCTCAGGCCCTGTCCACACGGCAACGGATTCAGGTGACTCCGATACAATTGCTTATCGTTTCGGCCTGGCGTCCACACGGCACCGGCGTTTTGGGTGCCCAAAACGCAATCTTTTTGAGAACGGGTTCCAGAGTGGAAAGATCTGGCAACGTTGCCGTTGTGAAGTCGTCTGGATGAGTAGAACGGATTTGTTTATGATGACGTCACAACCACATGACTGTGAGTGCTTCACGCCGGGTAGAAGTGTAACGAACTCGATGCGAGTTGTCAACAAATCCTATAACTTGGTTCATGAAACGCGCTTACAAAATATTTTCACTGTGAATATTTATTGTGTAATGGTGCAAAGTGAGAGAGAGAGAGAGACTCTGCCCTTAGGGCAGAGTCAATCCCGCCAGCAAAAATAGGAAAAAAAAGGAGCGATCTCACCTCTTCAGATGTGGGTTTAAGTCCTACAATACATTCCTCAAAAAGGGCGTAGAAGAAATTAATCCATCAACGTGTATCATTCAATTTATTCCGGACCATTAAAGACGCCGCCTTCCGCGTAGAATCATACGTCATCCTCGTCGCCATATTGGATAGGTCAAAGCGGAGAATAAAGATTCATGTGCTGCGTTTAACTGTACCAACAGGTTTACCATCCAAACGAGATCATATGGGATTACCTTTCACAGGTGAGAAACAACAAATTAATCCATCAACGTGTATCATTCAATTTATTCCGGACCATTAAAGACGCCGCCTTCCGTGTAGAATCATACGTCATCCTCGCCGCCATTTTGGAGAGGTCAAAGCGGAGAATAAAGATTAGCTGCGTTTAACTGTACCAACAGGTTTACCGTCCAAACGAGATCACATGGGATTACCTTTCACAGGTGAGAAACAACAAATTAATCCATCAACGTGTATCATTCAATTTATTCCGGACCATTAAAGACGCCGCCTTCCGCGTAGAATCATACGTCATCCTCGCCGCCATTTTGGAGAGGTCAAAGCAGAGAATAAAGATTAGCTGCATTTAACTGTACCAACAGGTTTGCCGTCCAAACAAGATCACATGGGATTACCTTTCACAGGTGAGACTGGAAAAATACTTTTCATTGTATTTGGTCATTATAATGTAATTTTACAAACAGATTTTCCTGACTTTGTGGCTAATATGAAGTCTCGCGCATAATAGTTTATGTGCATGCGTCCTTACTTCTTCTATTGTTCTGGTGTCTCCGAAGGGACCGTCTTACAGCGCCCCTAGTGGTGTGGCATGTGTATTGCATCGTTTTCAGCAAGCGTTGCGTTGCCATATGGACCTGATATTTTACTGATTGTTGCCCATTTGGATGCGATATATTTTTAAATAACATCTCGTTGCCATTGTCGTGTGGATGTAGCCTCAGTTACTCTGGGTGCAGGGCAGACACATAATGGTGCTCATTTGCATGACATTAAGGAAAGCCCTACCCCCTACTAGCTAGCACAATGCTACTTTCATGTAAACAAAGATCACCACGTCAATTTTCCTTCCATGCAAAGTATGCCCAAACAATTATGAAGTACAAAAATAAGTCCTAAAGTATATTTTAACGTTTTGTGGTTGAAAAATTACTCACACTGTAAGAAAGAAAGCACGATGATAACAACTAACGCAATGCTAGTTTCATGTAACCAAACCACAACACTCTCCGTTACATGCAAAAATAACCACACAACCTTAGATTAATAAACTTACCCCATCAGAAAGAGAAATGTCGCCTTGCACACATCAATGCCTCCGATGGAATATGTAGTCCTAGAACACTTCCTTTTGGTTGGGTTTTTTTTTGCTAGAAATAGTTATCTCCGATGTAACTACCATGCCTCTGTTTGCTTCGTGGTGTTTCACCTCCTCTGCGATCTGTTTAGCTTGCTCCATATTCATTCAATAGTGAAATTACATGCCTGTATGCAGCTTAAGTAGCCACGAGCTCAGCTCGTATCATACAGCTGATTGGTGAAAAAAAAAAAAAAGACTTAAATCGTCACGTGAATGGCCCATATGGTAATTTACCCACACACCCCCAGCAGGCTACAGTCCTGACAAAAACAAGACAATTTGCAACAAAAAATGTATGCTTTTCCAACAAAACAATCTATTATCTGAAATACTGATTGCATTCTTCAAGATCTCAACTTGCACATTATGGAAAAAAACGAAAATTACAAATTTCGAAAAAAAATGCTTCTTCTGCGATTTTCTCGGATTTGTTTCGGCCGACATGTGTCCCTGGATTCCGTGAAGCGCCACGGTCTCAAAGAACTCCTAAACAGCCGAAATTGTCTATCCATAAATGTGGATGCTGTCCACGAAAGGGTTAAATATATAATATTTGAGGGAACATTAAAAGCAATAATATGACATCTATAATCTATATCGTATTTATGTGAGTTCAGGAGAGTAGGCTTATGGTTATAGTATATGCAGTACTCTCAGATGTACTCTGTTTTTTCACTATTTAAAAAAAAAAGACTTTACAGCCAGGAGACATATGAAGAAGAAACCTTTATTTTTGTCACATGTAAACTCAAGCACAGCTGAAGCAGCTTAACCCATATGAAGCAGTGAACACACACATGCACACACAAACCCAGAGCAGTGGGCAGCTATACTACAATACCCACGGAGCAGGTGTTAGGTATTAGGTGCCTTGCTCAAAGGCATTTCAGCCATGATACAGAGGAATTGAACTGGCAACCCTTTGGGCCCACGGCTGCCCCATGGCCTGAAGTAACTGAACCTAATGAACCTATATACTGATCAACAATATGAACCTAATGCTGATCAAGAAATTAGAAAACCTGGCTATTTTTTTAAACTGCACCTTACACTGTACAACATTTTCTCACTGGAGTGGTAGCTACAAGATTACAGGAATCTCTGACATGAATGAATGTCTGAATGTTTGTGTCTCATCCAGGCTGTTTTCCGACCTCACTCCCACACCCCTTTTCGACCAACAGGGAATGGGTTCTTGAACTAGTTCCATTCAGGATTCTTTGAACCTTGGTGCCAGCTAGCGAACTGGTCCACGTTCTCACTAGTTTTGAGCAGAACTGTCGTAATCAAGAATGTGTCATGAACGGAAGGTGTTGAACAATTCACAATGGGAGTAAACAGTCATAACAACATGGTGGAGCGCATTGATTGATTACCTGCAAGCTTTTGTTCTATTGGTCCATTTTTTTGAAGATGTCTCCTTTTCCATTGTGTTCTTCATTGCTGAGCTCTGTTTCGTCTCCAAACTAATGGCACACCCACTGATGTCGTTACGGTTCATGCTGGAAAAACCAGCTATGTTTTGGTTCCAGCTAGGAACCAACTTTTCAGGTTCAAACAATTTGTTTTTAAGTCGAAATGCTCCGAACGGTTAAAAATCTAGTGCGGGAACAAGAACAGAACCCGTTCCTTGTCGGTCAAAAAGGGGTACCATCGTTCCTGGGGTAGATTGTGGACCCATCATGACTCTGACTAGGATAAAGATGAATTGATGGATTATAAAATTTAAAAAAGGTTTTATAGCGAATAACAAATAATAGTAACACACAAAAAAACCCAGCCATGTCAGGTCATAAAAATCAAAATAGGTACAAAACTGCAACAAAAACAAGATTGATGAAGGTTGATTGATATCAACAATCAGTTTGTATTGGCTTTCAGGATGGCTGCACACTCAAAAATACAGAATAAATTATTTCCTTCATTCTGTAATTGAAAAATAATCAACATCGGAGTGATAAGAGTAGCTCCACTTCATGTCAGGCTGCATCACAGTAAAGTGTCAATGATTATTTTTCTTAACCTTGATACAGCAAGCCCCAAGTGTTCCATCCATATCCTTCTGGCCTTGCAAAATCACATCTTGACATTCAAAATACTGTACAAGAGACTCATTGTTCGAGTCTCACCACAGGACTACGGAAAATTAAAGTGATTGTAAAGAATGAAAGCTGTTTATACTTTTAAGGAATCAAGTAACCACAAGATCATGATGAGGAGGGACTTGTTGCAATGTACACTCATACATGGGCCTGTGACCCAGCACGATTTGATTTTCTGGTTTTGTTCACACAGTAAAACTGTTCCAAATACAAATAAACTAATACACTCTTAAAAGTAGGAAGCTAAAGTACATCTGATAACACAACACCAGAAGGCCTACCTGCAAGTTTTGGACGTTAGCCAATCATGGGTTTTTGTGTGTTCATGTATGTGTAAGAACGCGGATTTCCTCAGATACCTATTTTTGACCAACAGGGAGCGGGTTCTTGAACCAGTTCCATTCAGGAGTCTTTGAACCTTGGTGCCAGTTAGTGAACTGGTCCACGTTTTCACCAGTTTTGAGTGGAGCTGTTGTAATCAAGGATGCATCATGAACGGAAGGTGTTGCACAATTCACAATAGGAGTAAACAGTAGCCACAAGATGGCGGTGTGCATTTATTACCTGCGAACTTTTACTCTGTGATTGCAGATATTTGTTTTCAGTCCATTTTTTCTGAAGATGTATCCTTTTCCATTGCGTCCTCCATTGCTGGACTCTGCTTTCTCTCCAAACTAATGACACACCCACTGATGTTCTTAGGGTTCGCGCTAGAAAAAACAGCTATGCTTTGGTTCAAGCTGGGAACCAACTTTTCAGGTTCCGAACCAATTGGTCGAAATGCTCTGAATGGTTCAAAAATTGGTGCGCAAACCAGAACGTAAAATGTTCCCTGTTGGACGAAAAGGGGTATGTGTGTTTACACAGCATTTTCAGTAATAGTGCTGAAAATCTGAATTCAGAGCGACCTCCAAAAATGTTCGCTCCGGACTACATTTCCCAAACGCCACAGCACCCCTCATCTCCTGAATTCTAGGAAGTACACCTGTTTTCCATCATCCCTCTAACATACATGTCAACCTATACGGAATGTCCGTATTTTATACGGATTTGATTCAATAAACGTAGTATACGGGCGTACAAATAAAGTTATACAGATTCTTTAAAAAAACTTCAATATTTATTTAGAGCTATAATCAATTCCCACGATGATAAAAGAGCACATAACATTTACAAACGTACTGTACACCACAGAAAGCACAAACAGCCAGTAAAGAGTCTTATGAAATCGCGCGTTATCTTGTGGTAGCGAGACTTCGTTCCACTTTTGATCATGCGCACACCGCAATGCGAGAATCCCGCCAACCGGGAAGTAACATTTTGTTTGAAATGCGTATTTCCACCTGAGCGACTTTCACTAGCGACTGAAAAGATTCTGAATGGGCACTCCGGCAAGATCAACACAGACACTTGCTGTGACATGCAGCCTAGTGAGGTATTGGTGCAGAGGTGTCTGGGGAAAGGGAAGTTTGGGCTTCCATGCTTAGACTGCTGCCTCCGCGACCCGGCCCTGGATAAGCGGAAGAAGACGAGACGAGATGATAAAAAGTAACTTGGATATATCACTGTTAATTATCATTCAAATTTTAGGTAAATTATTTTAATTTGCATCTTATACGGATTTTATAAGGGAAATATGGATTTTGGAGGTTGGTTATACAGGTTTGATTGACCAAAGGTTGACATGTATGCTCTAATCACTGCTCCCTATAAGCCCAGCATTCACGAACACTCTCCGTGAAGTATTGTTCTGTGTCCCGTACCTGAATATACCAAGCCTTCTGACTTCCTGCCTGACTTCTAGTGCCTCTTGACTTTGCTTACATTTATTTGACTCTGATCCCTAGCCTGGTCTTTGATATAGCGTTTGCCGATCGACCGACTCATGCCTGACCCTGACTATGTCTTCTGTTTACCGATTTGCGTTTGGTTACCAGTTTACGACGCACCTGCTCTCTCATGCGCTTGCATCCATAAGTGCCTGCACCCTGACAAACATGAATAACATGTTGAAATGATTGTGTTGTTGTATGATGATGGATCCCCTCCTAGAACTGCCACCTTATTGTGGTGGAGGGGTTTGTGTGCTTGAATGATCCTAGGAGCTATGTTGTCGGGGGCATTATGCCCCTGTTAGGGTTTCCCAAGGCAGACAGGTCCTAGGTGACAGGCCAGACCAAGAGCAGTTCACCAAAAACCCCCTATGGAGAAAAAATCCAGGACCGTGACGTTGCCCGGTAGGACGCAGCCGGGACCCCACCCTGGAGCCAGGCCCGGGGTTGGGGCTCGTATGTGAGCGCTTGGTGGCCGGGCCTTTGCCCATGGGGCCCGGCCGGGCTCAGCCCGAAGAGGTGACGTGGGCCCGACCTCCTGTGGGTTCACCACCCACAGAGGTAGCAGTAGGGGTTTGGTGCAGTGTGGATTGGGTGGCAGTCGAAGGCAGGGGCCTCGACGACCTGATCCCTGGACACAGCGGCTGGCTGTTGGGACGTGGAATGTCACTTCGCTGGGGGGGAAGGAGCCTGAGCTTGTGCGGGAGGTTGAGAGGTACCAGCTAGAGATAGTCGGGCTCACCTCCACGCACAGCTTGGGCTCTGGAACCCAGCTCCTTGAGAGGGGCTGGACTTTCCACTTCTCTGGAGTCGCCCGTGGTGAGCGGCGGCGGGCTGGTGTGGGCTTGCTTATAGCTCCCCAGCTCAGCCGCCATGTGTTGGAGTTTACCCCAGTGAACGAGAGGGTCGCCTCTCTGCGCCTTCGGATTGGGGAGAGGGCTCTTGCTGTTGTTTGTGCCTACGGGCCAAATAGCAGTATAGAGTATCCGGCCTTCTTGGAGTCCCTGGGAGAGGTACTGAGGGGTGCTCAGACTGGGGACTCCATTGTGCTCCTGGGGGACTTCAATGCTCACGTGGGCGACGACAGTGACACCTGGAGGGGCGTGGTTGGGAGGAACGGCCTCCCCGATCTGAACCCGAGTGGTGTTTTGTTATTGGACTTCTGTGCTAGTCACGGTTTGTCCATAACAAACACCATGTTCGAGCATAGGGGTGTCCATAAGTGCACGTGGCACCAGGACACCTTAGGTCGGAGGTCGATGATCGACTTTGTAGTCGTTTCATCTGATCTCCGGCCCTATGTCTTGGACACTCGGGTGAAGAGAGGGGCTGAGCTGTCAACTGATCACCACCTGGTGGTGAGTTGGATCCGCTGGCGGAGGAGGAAGCTGGACAGACCTGGCAGGCCCAAACGTATGGTGAGGGTCTGCTGGGAACGTCTGGCCGAGCACTCTGTTGGGGAGGTCTTTAACTCCCACCTCCGGGAGAGCTTTTCCCAGCTTCCGAGGGAGGCGGGGGACATTGAGTCTGAGTGGACCATGTTCTCTACCTCCATTGTGGATGCAGCTGTTCGGAGCTGTGGCCGCAAGGTCTCCGGTGCCTGTCGTGGCGGCAATCCCCGAACCCGCTGGTGGACACCGGAAGTAAGGGATGCCGTCAAGCTGAAGAAGGAGTCCTATCGGGCCATGTTGACCTCCGGGACTCCTGAGGCAGCCGACGGGTATCGGCAGGCCAGGCGTGCTGCAGCTCGGGCAGTTGCGGAGGCAAAAACTCGGAACTGGGAGGAGTTCGGGGAGGCCATGGAGAAGGACTATCGGTCGGCCTCGAAGAAATTCTGGCAAACCGTCTGGCGCCTCAGGAGGGGGAACCAGTACTCTGCCAACACTGTTTACAGTGTGGGTGGGGAGCTGTTGACCTCGACTGGGGACATTGTCGGGCGGTGGAATGAATACTTTGAGGATCTCCTCAATCCCACCATCATGTCTTCCACTGAGGAGACTGAGGCTGATGACTCAGAGGTGGACTCGTCCATTACCCAAGCCGAAGTCACTGAGGTGGTTTGCAAGCTCCTCGGTGGCAAGGCACCGGGGGTGGATGAGATCCGCCCTGAGTATCTCAAGTCTCTGGATGTTGTGGGGCTGTCTTGGTTGACACGCCTCTGCAACATCGCGTGGCGGTCGGGGACAGTGCCTCTGGAGTGGCAGACTGGGGTGGTGGTCCCTCTTTTTAAGAAAGGGGACCGGAGAGTGTGCTCCAATTATAGGGGAATCACACTTCTCAGCCTCCCAGGGAAAGTTTACTCCAGGGTACTGGAGAGGAGAATTCGACCGATAGTCGAACCTCGGATCCAGGAGGAACAATGTGGTTTTCGTCCTGGTCGCGGAACACTGGACCAGCTCTATACCCTTCATAGGGTGCTCGAGGGTTCATGGGAGTTTGCCCAACCAGTCCACATGTGCTTTGTGGATCTGGAGAAGGCATTCGACCGTGTCCCCCGTGGTATTCTGTGGGGGGTGCTTCGGGAGTATGGGGTTCGGGGCTCTTTGCTAAGGGCTGTCCGGTCCCTGTACGAACGGAGCAGGAGTCTGGTTCGCATTGCCGGCAGTAAGTCAGACCTGTTCCCAGTGCATGTTGGACTCCGGCAGGGCTGCCCTTTGTCACCGGTTCTGTTCATAATTTTTATGGACAGAATTTCTAGGCGCAGCCAGGGGCCGGAAGGAATCCTGTTTGGGAACCACAGGATTTCATCTCTGCTTTTTGCGGATGATGTTGTCCTGTTGGCTTCTTCAAACCAGGACCTTCAGCATGCACTGGGGCGGTTTGCAGTCGAGTGTGAAGCGGCTGGGATGAGAATCAGCACCTCCAAGTCCGAGGCCATGGTTCTCGACCGGAAAAGGGTGGCTTGCCCTCTCCAGGTTGGTGGAGAAGTCCTGCCTCAAGTGGAGGAGTTTAAGTATCTCGGGATCTTGTTCACGAGTGAGGGAAGGATGGAGCGTGAGATCGACAGGCGGATCGGTGCAGCCTCCGCAGTGATGCGGTCGCTTTACCGGTCCGTCGTGGTGAAGAAGGAGCTGAGCCAAAAGGCGAAGCTCTCAATTTACCGGTCGATCTAGGTTCCGACTCTCACCTATGGTCACGAGCTTTGGGTAATGACAGAAAGAACAAGATCGCGGATACAAGCGGCTGAAATGAGTTTCCTTCGCAGGGTGGCTGGGCGCTCCCTTAGAGATAGGGTGAGAAGCACAGTCACTCGGGAGGAGCTCGGAGTAGAGCCGCTGCTCCTCCACATCGAGAGGAACCAGCTGAGGTGGCTCGGGCATCTTTTTCGGATGCCTCCTGGACGCCTCCCTGGGGAGGTGTTCCAGGCATGTCCCCCCGGGAGGAGGCCCCGGGGAAGACCCAGGACACGCTGGAGGGACTATGTCTCTCGGCTGGCCTGGGAACGCCTCGGTGTTCTTCCCGAGGAGCTGGCTGAGGTGTCTGGGGAAAGGGAAGTTTGGGCTTCCATGCTTAGACTGCTGCCTCCGCGACCCGGCCCTGGATAAGCGGAAGAAGACGAGACGAGATTATAAAAAGTAACTTGGATATATCATTGTTAATTATCATTCAAATTTTAGGTAAATTATTTTAATTTGCATCTTATACGGATTTTATAAGGGAAATATGGATTTTGGAGGTTGGTTATACAGGTTTGATTGACCAAAGGTTGACATGTATGCTCTAATCACTGCTCCCTATAAGCCCAGCATTCACGAACACTCTCCGTGAAGTATTGTTCTGTGTCCCGTACCTGAATATACCAAGCCTTCTGACTTCCTGCCTGACTTCTAGTGCCTCTTGACTTTGCTTACATTTATTTGACTCTGATCCCTAGCCTGGTCTTTGATATAGCGTTTGCCGATCGACCGACTCATGCCTGACCCTGACTATGTCTTCTGTTTACCGATTTGCGTTTGGTTACCAGTTTACGACGCACCTGCTCTCTCATGCGCTTGCATCCATAAGTGCCTGCACCCTGACAAACATGAATAACATGTTGAAATGATTGTGTTGTTGTATGATGATGGGGGAGAGTTTGCTGGTGGGAGAAAATGGAGAAAAAAAAGAAAATTAAAAAAGTATGTGTTGTTTAATTAATAAATAAAACAAATTAACTACCAAGTAACTACCATGACAATAATGATTTTTTTTTGAAAAATGTCTGCTAATTAAACAGGTGAACAAATCCTAAGCAACAGGAATAAAATTCTTGAACCCGTTGAAACTATGGAAATAGTTTTCTCCACCTTCTTCTTCTTCTTCTTTTGGCTGCTCCCAATTAGGGGTTGCCACAGCGGACCTTTCGTCTCCATTGCTCCCTGTCTTCCGCATCCTTCTCTACCACACCTGCCACTTTCATGTCCTCTCTCACCACATCCATGTATCTCCTCTTTGGCCTTCATCGTTTTTGTGTGCCTGGCAGCTCCATCCTCAACATTCCCCTTCCAACATGCTCTGCATCTCTTCTCAGGATGTGCCCATACCCAGGGCCGTTGACAGCTTTGGCTGGGCCCGGGACAAAATAATCTGAGTGGGCCCCCCCAAATAATCTTAGTGCCCCCCC
Source organism: Neoarius graeffei (assembly GCF_027579695.1). Lineage (NCBI taxonomy): Eukaryota > Metazoa > Chordata > Actinopteri > Siluriformes > Ariidae > Neoarius > Neoarius graeffei. Next base: position 105,474,125 of record NC_083570.1, read on the forward strand.
CACACACACACACACGTGCGCACGCACATCGCCACACAGCAACCACCCACACCCAACCCCTCTTTTCACAGTCTCCATTCACTCCAACCCTTAAATAACAGGTATTCCAAGCCCATTATAACAGTCAACCATTTTATTTCAACATTTCAACATATTTACAGTTTGAACATTTCCTTAGTCTGCAACTATTCGGGTGCGAAATGCAATGCGCTGGACTTTTGCTGTGGCAAAGTCGTCAATATGAATGGCGCGTCGCGCGTGCTGGGGTTACATTACGGGGCTGGAAAAAAGTTATCTGTGTCTTACCTGGCTAAGCTGCCCCAATGCCTTCACCACCTGCTGCATCATCTGAATCTTTTCTAAAATATCTATGCAGTGAGCCAGGCCCGGCGCCATGGGCGGGCCTTAGGGGGCCGTGCCCGCCCTGAGACTCATGTGGGCCCGCCCTGCTGGAACCCAGAGCAGAGACTTTTTTTTCATAGGAGACAGGTCACTGAAGAAATCGTCCATAGAAATGAATGGGGACAGTTCGTAACGGCAGTAAACATTCTAATCAACCGTCTCTGACGGCAGTACGGGTCTGCAAATATCCCGCCTGTTCCGCTGCCAACAACCAATCATATGTCGATCTGAACCAACAGCTTTCCAATCATCTTGCAGCTTCGTGCTCCGCTGTCCCTCTCCTGCCGTTATAGAAGTACTGCGCCTGCGCAGTGTCAAAATAATCCACGAGAAAAGTGGATTTTAAAGCTTTTTCTGAGTCATGAGAACCAACCTAACACTCAAGTATAATCAACTTTTCATGGCGATTTCAATCATATCCCCGATAGCAGAGGGTCGTTGAAACGACGTAGAGTTTTGGTCAGAATGGTCGGTTTCCGTCGTACGTCAGAAAATCAACGTTGAAACTGCGCCGTGAAACGTCGATTTCTCCGCCGTCTGAGAGGGTTGATTTATCACCGTTGAATCAACGTGGGTAAAGGTTGATCTGTCGACCGTCAGAGAAGGTTGAATATACGACGTTGAACCATCGTCACTTTTGCCGGCCAGTTTTCAACATTGGTAGGATGAGCAACTGGCCCGTAGCCAGGGGGGATCGGAGGCTCGTTCGATCCCCCCCCCGCGACACCGCGCCCCGGACACACACGCCTCAAGATTACTCAAGATTTATTCATTTGTTCATGTCCGATGAATATACATTGATTCACATTTAAATTTACAATATCAAATCCAGACTAATCAAAAAAGAAAAGTAGACTAAGTGAGGACAAGTTAGAAAAACGGGTTCATTTCTCCTATTGGCCCTGTCACACTATAGCGTTTTGTTCGACGTTTGGTTGCGTTTTTAAAAATTTGAGAAACGCCGGGGAACGTCGACGTTCTTCAAATTAAGTTTCTAGGTCAACGATGTCTTGTAACGCTTGGGTAACGCTCAGTCAACGTTCCCTCAGTGTCAGGCGACGTTTGTGGTCCAAAATAGCAGCAAAACCTAGCGTTCTCATAGCGTCCACAGCGCTTTGATAGCGTTATCATAGCGTTTGGGTAGCGTCTGCCTTGCGTCCAGGTAATGTTCTGGACGTTACACAGACGCTGGAAAAATTCAGAACGCTGACAGACGTTAGAAAGATGTTGAAAGAACGTTACATGAGCGTTAAGAACGCTCGGCGAACGCTGACGAACGCTGAAAAACGTTGGCGACACGCTGGACAGACATTCGATGGACGTTACACAGGCGTTAGGCAAGCGTTACCCAAGCGCTAGGCACGCGCTGGACACTCGACCCTGATGGGCCGGCGTCCGCCTAGCGTCCAGGGAACGTCCTGACTTTCGAGTAACGTTCGAGTAACGCCCGCAAACTTTCGTGTAACGTTCCTCTAACGTGTAAGTAGCGTTTTGATAGAACGTCCTGAATTTTTGTGCACACCCAAAACTATTTTTCACCCTCAGCGTTCGCCGACGTCCCTCGACGTTCCCCAACGTTTGCCGACGCTCGTCTAACTTTCTTGTAACTTTTTTCTAACGTTCTCGACGTTCCTCTGCGTTTCGCAACACGTTACTCGAACGCTGGTGAGAACGTCGTAGTGTGACAGGGCACTATGTTTATGTTTACACGTTTTGTTCAGACTGCTTTACACCCCAATCCAGTGGGTGGCGGTAATGCCCCCATTAGACCCCTTTCACTGACGTCACCCGAAACCGGAAGTAAACAAACCCTGCGCCACATTGGAAGACCAACAAACTCGTGATTTGGGGGAAATAAAGGCAGCGCGCGGTATGTACAATGACCTACAATGGTAAACTTTTGTGCTGTGTTAGGGTTCTAACAAAGCTGATGGGAAAGGTGAAAAGAAGTCTTTCTACAGAATACCAGCTGTGTTTGAGACACAAGCAAACCAAGGAGCTTTCTGCCGGGAGACAGAGAGAGGATTTAGCTGCTTTATGCAGAGCGGATCTGAATACTTCAAGTCTATTTTGTTACTGGTAAGTCACTAGGCTAGAGTGTTGTAGAACATTTTTTAAATGTTTACTGAATAAAAACATCCTTAATTTTATCAAATATTCTCTACTCTATATTTCATTTCTTTCTTTTGTTTTAATTTTCCTCCCTCCATCCCTCTTTGGATTTTAAATATAGTTTTTCCCCATGTCCAAATAATGAGGTAGGGTGGCATTTAGAAACCCATAGCCTGCTGCTGACTTTCTTTATCAATGCTGCATCAAATTAATTTTGGTTATGTTTTTCTGTTTCCATGTACAGGTCTGCGCCGCAGGAGGAATAGGCCACAATTATAAATAAATCATAAAATGTTTCTAAGAACTTGTTCAAGTGTGTTCTGTTCCTTATAAATGTTAAAAGTTATGCCTCATTAGATAGCTTGACAAACATTAGGAGAGGTGCATTGTTGCATGCATTTTTATATCCTGTTGTACATTAAACAGGACGTAGCCTACGCACATTGATATAAATTAAGTTTCACTTTCATGGTTGAAGTATGCATGTGTGTGTTCATCCTAGGCAAGAGCCCCGATGCTTTATTGTTAGCTAGTTTAATTTAGCCTGTTTTGCTTAATTTGTAGCCTTCCTGTTGTACATAAAACAGGAAGTAAAGTTGGATGAATCATCGCCGAAAATTCAACTATAAATCGACCGAAATACGTAGTTGAATAAAGGGTGAAAGGGGGTCTATTCTCTGTCGACCACCAGCCACTTTTCAACGTCGTTTCAACGGAAACTCGTATGAGCAAAGCGGTGTTGAATCAACGTCGGTGATTCGACGGCGTATAGGTCGAAGAACATGCCGATGATTCCACGTCGAATCAACGACCCTCTGCTATCTGGGATGCTCTTCGCGACCGTTAGTTTTCACAGAGTCCAGTATTGATATCTCCCCATTCATGTTCAGAGGGTCTGCTCTCACTAATCCGAAAAAGATGCCTGAAAGTGGCCGGCGAGTGACCGCACTTGGCCTGATAGGAGCCCGTCACAGCTTCTTCTTCTTTGTTTTTTTTTCCCCCTCAAAAAAAAACAAAAACGTAAACTACAAGTCAAAGTTTTTCAGTATAACAATAATAAAGAAAAATGTGCTCAATTTAAAATGTATTGAAACTATTCGAAATCGGCTGATCGGTTCATTCATTATTATCCGTGAGTACAGAAACACTAGTAATAATTTCTGGATCATTGCTATAAACGTGGACTAATATTTCTTGGGAACCAATGGGTTAATGTCATGGAATGAACCAACCGACCAATCGCATTTTTTCTTCAGATGGTATCTGGGTAAATCAGCAGCTGTCTCAGCCAATCACATTTTATTGCTGGACGGGATCGTATCACGACATCTTCCGGTAGATACCCGAAATCAGCTTTGTGCGTTGTGAGGCCAGCGGAGCAAAAAAAAACTTTTAATATGCTGAGCAATGTTTGATACATTTTGGAAAGTTGTTTTGGTTGCTTTATAGGTTTCTTAGAATATTTAACTCGTCACGTCTGTGCTGCTCTCCTGGGTTGCTAGAAACAGTTGTGTTGCCCTGGCTTGGCGTATAAAATGTGTGCCCCCCCCCCAAAGCAATTCAAGGCCCGTCCGTCAGTCCGTGTCTGGCGTGGGTCTGCAGTGAGCCCCTGAGGCTCTTGGCTTCTTCATCTCTTTTTCTCTTTTCTTTTCTTTGCTCCTGACTTGTGCATGTTGGCAAACGGGCTCGCACGCTTATTGTCGAAGCGTTATGATGGAATAGTGCCGTGTTATTTGGCGCCTTAATCAAAGACCAAACCATTTCTGCATTAGGGGTGGTAGGTGGGTTCTTGAATGTATTTTCGAAGACAATAAAGGCAAAAGAACCAGAAATCATTAATTGAATGCAAATATAGCACATTTTTCTCCCCCAAATCAACACATTTTGAAATGAAACAGAATGATTAATGGCATCTTCATGAGGGACCAGTTCTGGGCCCCCCCTCATGCCTGGGCCCGGGACAAAATACCCGGTTGTCCCCCCCTGTCGACGGCCCTGCCCATACCATCTCAGTCTCATCTCTCTTAGCTTAATTCCCAAGCTCTCCACATGTGCTGTCCCTCTGATGTGCTTGTTCCTTATCCTGTCCAACCTCCCATCGCAAACTTTAACATCCTCAACTCCGCCACCTCCAACTTTGCCTCCTGTCTCTTCGTTAAGGGTACAGCCTCCAATCTGTACATCACAGCTGGTCTCACTACTGTCTTATACATCTTACCTTTCACTTTTGCTGGGACTTTCCGATCACAAATGACTCCCGAAATCCTTCTCCACCTGCTCCACCCTGCCTGCACTCTCTTTCTCACCTCACTATCACAGCCCCCATTTTCCTGCACAGTTGACCCCAGGTACTTGAATTCACTAACTTTCTTTACATCTACTCCTCGCATCTTCACTCCACTCTCATCCCCATTCTCATTGATGCACATGTATTCTGTTTTGCTACTGCTCACCTTCATTCCTCTTTGTTCCAATGCATACCTCCATCTCTCCAAACCCAACTCAACCTCCTTTCTACTTTCACCACATATCACATTATCATCTGCAAACATCATGTTCCATGGTGACTCTTGCCTCACTTCGTCTGTCAAGCTATCCATCACTATGGCAAACAAGAAAGGACTCAAAGCAGATCCTTGATGGAGTCCCACCTTCACCTTGAACCATTCAGTTGTTCCAACTGCACACGTCACTGCTGTTTCACAGTTCTCATACATGTCTTGCACCACTCTAATATACTTCTCATTCACTCCACTCTTTCTCATACAATACCATAACTCATCTCTCGGCACTCTATCGTATGCCTTCTCCAGGTCTACACACACACAATGTAGCTTTCTCCTTAAAGCAAAAATTGCATCCGACGTGCTCTTCCTTGGCATAAACCCGTACTGCTGTTCACAGATTACTACCTCTTTTCTCAATCTTGCCTCCAATACCCTTTCCCATCACTTCATGGTGTGGCTCATCAGTTTTATTCCTCTGTAATTACTGCAGCTCTGTACATCTCCCTTATTATCACAGCCCCCATTTTCCTGCACAGTTGACCCCAGGTACTTGAATTCACCAAATATCTTGATACTGCCGCTACGGAAAAGCTTGTACATGTATTCATAACATCCAAGTTGGACTATTGCAACAGTTTGTTGTATGGTCTCCGCAACAAGGACTTGTCGAAATTGCAGCGCATCCAAAATGCAGCTGCAAGGATGGTCACATTGAAGAAGAAATATGACCACATCACACCTGTCTTACGCTCACTTCATTGGCTGACAGTGAAGAAGAGAATAATATTCAAGATCTTGTTGATGACCTTCAAAGTACTCAATGGATTGGCGCCATCATATCTCAGTGATCTACTGGTGGTGAAGAAGCCACTACGGTCACGACGCTCTAACAGTAATAACATCATCGTTCTTTCTACGCCACGTAACAAAACCGATACTTATGGAAAGCGTGCGTTCGCTTCATGTGCACCGAGATTGTGGAATCAACTTCCAAAGGCCTTAAAAGAATCAACTGACATTAATGACTTTAAAAAAGGACTTAAGACTTATCTTTTCGATTTACATATCTCATCCTTTTAGTTTTGATTTTTGAACTTTTAAGTCTTGATTTTTTTTTTTCTCTTTGATAATGTTTTTATGTAAATGAGTTTTCATGGACATTAGATATTTAATTATTTGTTATTGTTATTTTACATATATTATTGTATGGGCATTGAGATTCTTATGGAATGCACATAGAAATAAATTATTATTTCTTATTTTAGCTCTTATTTGATTTCTTTTTCTATTTTTTTTTCTTTCCTGTGTGTTTGTGTAGTTTGGTGTTTGTTTGAGTGTTTTGTCCGCCGGTTGTGGTGTAGCTCCGGACCCAGTTTGGGGCGTCGGTTCCCTCCAGGCCTTGGTTCGCTGTGGGTGATGCCTGTGCTCCCAGCTGTGGACTGCAGTGAGCCTGTTGCTCAATTTACATCGTGGCTGTCCAGCGCTCTGTGCTTTAACGCTTGGCGTGATGTTCCGAGTGATGTTGCTCGGTGGCGTCGCGGTGGCTGTGCAGGCGGTTTGGGACACACCAGCGCTCTGCGTGGCGGAGCTTCTCTGCTCGCTGTGTGGATCCACGGCGTGATGTTCGAGCGATGTTGCTGGCGGCGGTGCTGGAGATGTGGGACTTGTTTTTGTGCGCCTTTTGGTGGGACTGTGGCTGCTACACCACGGGAATTACATCCTGACCCCTACTTGGTGGACTTTTTTTTTTTATTATATATATATTTTTTTTCTTTCCTTGTCTATAATTGTAAAGCGTCCTTGGGTTTTTTGAAAGGCGCTATATAAATTTAACTTATTATTATTATTATTATTATTATTATTATTTCTTTACGTCTACTCCTTGCATACATGTCAACCTTTGGTCAATCAAACCTGTATAACCAACCTCCAAAATCCGTATTTCCCTTATAAAATCCTTATAAGATGCAAATTAAAATAATTTACCTAAAATTTGAATGATAATTAACAATGATCAGTGTTGGGCACGTTACTTTCAAAAAGTAATTAGTTATAGTTACTCGTTACTTTTCCCAAAAAGTAACTGAGTTAGTAACGGAGTTACTTTGTCATAAAAGTAACTAATTACCAGGGAAAGTAATTATTCCGTTACATTTTGTTCCCCCTCAAAAAAAATCAAATTCAATTAGTGTAATCATAATAAAAGTGAATGTTAAATGTGTTTAATGACTGAAATGGACACAACAGAACCAATTAGTAATGTTATCTACACTATATTAATATTTTTGTGGGACAATGTGAGATAAGACATCTATCAAATGTAATATATTTTTGCAGTTATTAAAATTATGTTACTAATTACTGGCCACTGACGAGGACAAACGCTTTGTTCCTCGACATAATGTGCATTGCACGTAAACACTCTTGCCTTTTATTTCAAGTAATGAAAAGTCCTGGCTGTATTTCCAGTGTGAAAGCGCAGTGCTGGGCTGACCGCTCGCCATCGCTGGGTCTTCCGATTGAAAGAGCGCGCAGTAGTGCAGTAGGCGTGGCCTACCTACGTATGTTGTCCAAATCTACTCTGATTGGCTTACTGTGCCGTTGTCTCGCGTCTCCCCGCCCCACACGAAAGCAGAGTAAAGAAAGGCTGAATGAGCAGCGTGCCAGATGAGAACAGCTTTAATAAAGTAACGCATAGTATTTTATTGTAAGTAACGGGAACGGCGTTATAACGATGTAAAAAGTAATTAGTTAGATTACTCGTTACTAAAAAAGTAACGCCGTTAGTAACGCCGTTTATTCTAACGCCGTTATTCCCATCACTGAAATGATATATCCAAGTTACTTTTTATTCAATATTAATAACAATAAACTTTCAGAATGAATACAAAGCTCCAATGTTTGACAAAAACGCAAAGTGTCACTCTAATGTTCTGAATTGTACTCCATGACAGCTTTTTTAGCAGTCTGCATCAATACCTCACGAGGCTGCATGTCACAGCAAGTGTCTGTGTTGATCTTGCCGGAGTGCCCATTCAGAATCTTTTCAGTCGCTAGTGAAAGTCACTCAGGTGGAAATACGCGTTTCAAACAAAATGTTACTTCCCGGTTGGCGGGATTCTCGCAATGCGGTGTGCGCATGATCAAAAGTGGAACGAAGTCTCGCTACCACAAGATAACGCATGATTTCATAAGACTCTTTACTGGCTGTCTGTGGTGTACAGTACGTTTGTAAATGTTATGCGCTCTTTTATCATCGTGGGAATTGATTATAGCTCTAAATAAATATTGAAGTTTTTTTAAAGAATCCGTATAACTTTATTTGTACGCCCGTATACTACGTTTATTGAATCAAATCCGTATAAAATACGGGCATTCCGTAGAGTGGGGGAAAAGCCCCCGTGGGGTAATACGCCCCCAGCCTGTTTTACCCAAAATAACCACCAGATGGCGCAAAGTTACATTTCTATTGTTGCTATGGACTGGCTTGACAACAGGGATATACAAATATCCACTGTGGATCGCATATCAGCAACGCAGCAGAGAGAAATCAAATTTCATGGTAAGTGATGTAATTTTCAGATATCAGTAAAACTGTATTTAGATAGCTGCTATTTCATCAGATATCACAGCTGTGTATGCGGTATGAGTAGACAAGTCAGTACATTAAAAAAATGCATTAGGTATAAAAAGTTGAATCACATTTTGAAAGTAAGACCCTTTTTTGTAAAAGTGTAGTCTGTGGGGTAAAACGCCCCCTTAATGGCAGGGTAAATGGCCCCCAGGGGGCATCGTTTCCTTTTATCATAATTACTGTATTTCATACATTTCTGAATAGCAGATACATAGTTTTTAATAACATCTCGCTTACCTGGTTGAGTAAAGCAAGTAATTTGAACTTAATATTAAAAATAATTGAAATTAAAAAAAACCTGAAATTAAAATGTGAAATATAATAAAATAATGCATCTATTCATTAATTCAGGGATATTTTCTTGTTTCTTTCACATTATAGGCTTAAGTAAACACTTCTGCTATCCAAACAGCTTTTTTTGAGTGAGTTGCCCCACCTCAGGGGGCCTTTTACCCCACTGGGGGGGTAAAAGGCCCCCTTGGCACAATGTTTCATCTCATCTCATCTCATCTCATCTCATCTCATTATCTCTAGCCGCTTTATCCTTCTACAGGGTCGCAGGCAAGCTGGAGCCTATCCCAGCTGACTACGGGCGAAAGGCGGGGTACACCCTGGACAAGTCGCCAGGTCATCACAGGGCTGACACATATGGCCCTTTTCCACTACCCTTTTTCAGCTCACTTCAGCTCGCTTCAGCTCACTTCAGCCCGACACGGCTCACGTTTCGACTACCAAAAACCAGCACAACTCAGCTCGTTTCAGCCCTGCTTAGCCCCTAAAACTCGCACCGTTTTGGAGTGGGGCTGAAGCGAGCCAAGCCGTGCTGAATGAGGTTGGGGGCGTGAGCAGACACTCCCCTGTGCACTGATTGGTGAGGAGGAGTGTCCTCACATGCCCACACACGCCCCGCGAGCACGCTGGGATCTGTAAACACCGCAAACCCGGAAGAAGAATAATTACGAATTACGAGAATTTCTGAAGCCTTATGCGCCTCGCCTCATCTATACGCTCTTGCCAGTATCTGTTGGCGTTGTCGGTGACAACAAGCCACAGCACCAAGACCAGCAACACTAACGACTCCATGTCCTCCATGTTTATTGTTTACTATCCGGGTCGTGAGACTACCGCTTAAAAGATCATACAGAGCATCGTGCACGAGTTCGCGGAGCGCAAGGCTCGTCGTATGCCCTTCAAATAATGCGCGCAGTAGGCTATTGATGTTTTATTATGAGCCATGTACAGTATGTCGCCTAATGTTTTTTTTGTTTCTGAGTTACATGTTCGTTTGAAGGACTTAATGTACAAAATAACATAGTTGCACCCCGTAGTGTTGAAATTGGTAAACACAGTGCATTCAGTGAGGTTTGCACCGCCCTCCTTTTATTTCTGACTCTTCCTGTCACCGTTGCAACCTCTGAGCGCTCATTCGTATGCCCTTCAAATAATGTGCGCAGTATAGGCTATTACTGTTTTATTATGAGCCATGTACAGTATCCTAATGTTTTTTGTTTCTGAGTTACATGTTCGTTTGAAGGACTTGATGTACTAAATAACATAGTTGCACCCGGTAGTGTTGAAATTGGTAAACACCGCAGTTGTGGACATTTTGTAGCCTAAAATGGTGTTATGATAAGCTTTAATAAAGGGCCCGGTCATTGGCCCCGCCCCCGGCCCGGCTCTGACTTGTTCCGCCACTGTCACTGATGTCACTGTTTGCGCTGCTTAACGACATCACGTGACGTCCACCCACTTTCGCTAACTCCACCCAATGTGTCCACCCACTTCCAGCCAGCACGGTTCAGCGCGGTTGTAGTCGAAATGCAACTCCAACAGCCCCGCTCAGCTCGACTCGGCACGGCACAGCACGGCTCAGCCGCGTTTGTAGTGGAAAAGCGGCAATAGACACAGACGACCATTCACACTCACACCTACGGTCAATTTAGAGTCACCAGTTAACCTAACCTGCATGTCTTTGGACTGTGGGGGAAACCGGAGCACCCGGAGGAAACCCACGCGGACACGGGGAGAACATGCAAACTCCGCACAGAAAGGCCCTCGCCGGCCCCGGGGCTCGAACCCAGGACCTTCTTGCTGTGAGGCGACAGCGCTAACCACTACACCACCGTGCGCCGGCACAATGTTTGTTTTTGTTAAAAAAAAAATAAGTATTAACTTTAGGCAAACTTTAGGTGGCATTATTGTTCATGTCACTGTTGTCAAAACTATGATTAAAACTAAACACATGGTTCATTTCAACTTGGAGAAAAACTGAATTTTCCTTAAGGGGGGGCTTTTCCCCCCACTCTACTCTATAGGTTGACATGTATGTCCTTGCATCTTCACTACACTCTCATCCCCATTCTAATTTTCCTTAAAACAGACAAAAAAAACCCTACTGTAAATCTCAACAGTTTATGACCTGTTTGGCTTTCCATAGTGATTTGCATCTCCTCTGTTCTCTTTTGGTTCGAGGCAGGATCAAGGGCGTGGCTTCACACGTGGGATCGAATCCCACTTGTAGAATGGGCGTGGCTTCTGCTTGTGAGTGCATTCCAAGGACAGAATCTTGTCTCCGCCCCTGCAGAGTCCAAACTCCGTTTTAGTTCTGTTTGTTTGAAAATATTCTCTGCGCTTTATGAAAGGTGGCTATTATGGGAAGATATGCATAACAATAAATAAATAAATAAATAAAATAAAATAAAAAATAAAATAAAATAAAATAAATGAGGGAGAGAAGCAGCTGGGAGTCAGTGGAGCAGCAGGAAAGAAGTGCTGGGTTTACCTGGGAGTGAGCTGAGATTCCACTGCAGGACAGGTTTACACACGTTCCTGCCCTTTTCACACATATTTCAGTTTTCAATCCGGATTTTACTGTTTCTCCCTGCTGGACTGTGGGCTTTGGTTTGTGAGGATGGTCTCAGAGGTGGACATCTCAAAGGAAGTTCTTGGTAAGATCAGATTATTATTATTATTATTATTATTATTATTATTATTATGTGTCTCTGATTTGTACCTGTGCTCCCAGGTGAGCGAGAACTCATGCATCAGATATGAGTTAACAAGTTTGTCATCTTATATCCACTATTTCCTTAAACGCCTCGATGAATGTAGAAAGGAGTTTTCAAATGTTTATGTGAAGTCAAAACTCTAAAATTGGTTCATGAGAGTATAATTTACAGTATGACAACAGGATTTCTCGACCCCTTTAACTGTAACATACTAACTGTTATTATCCATCCGTCCATTATCTGTAGCTGCTTATCCTGTGCAGGGTTGCAGGCAAGCTGGAGCCTATCCCAGCTGACTATGGGCGAGAGGCGGGGTACACCCTGGACAAGTCGCCAGGTCATCGCAGGGCTGACACACAACCATTCACAATCACATTCACACCTACGGTCAATTTAGAGCCACCAATTAGCCTAACCTGCATGTCTTTGGACTGTGGGGGAAACCGGAGCACCCGGAGGAAACCCACGCAGACATGGGGAGAACATGCAAACTCCACACAGAAAGGCCCTCGCCGGCTGCTGGGCCCGAACCCAGGATCTTCTTGCTGTGAGGCAACAGTGCTAACCACTACACCACCGTGCCGCCCACTAACTACCATTACAATTAACTAAACATAGAAACTAGAAGGGCACTCGGTAGAGTGCGTACCTCCACCAAGCCACATATTATCAACATCAAACTCAAATCACTTGAACCTAGGATAATACTAAAGCTGTACGCCAAATTTCACCCAACTCTGCTCACTACTTTTTGAGTTACATTCGGAAGAAGTTAAAAAAAAAAATTCCTAGATCTGGATTTCCATCAAAGTCTAATGAATTGTTCCTTGGCCCATGGCCCAGGTTTCCTCCAAATTTCGTCCAAATCCGTTCACTACTTTTTGAGTTATGTTGGGAAAAGCAAAAACCAAACAAATGGAGGTGAAAACATAACCTCCTCCAACAACGTTCGCAAAAGTAACAAACAAATAAATACTTTTTTTTTTTTTTACAACTATGTACAATGTTAGGTTCGTCATCATTATCATGATAAATATATACAATAATATTTTGCCTATTTATTCCAGCCAGGGGCTTTATTCTTTCTGAACTTCCCACCAATTTTTTGAAATTAAATTCCAGGTCTACATTATTTTCAGATATAATAACTCCATTAATGGGGCGTGACTTCAGCCAGTGTAACAAACTTTCAAAAATTGAAGCTCTTTGGAGGTCCCTGGACCCCAGTTTGTGAACCATGATCATTGAAGATATCATCCAGGTGATAGATCTTCATCTACCCATTCTCTATACCATGTATACACTGCAACCCCGCTATAACGAACTTTTTTTTTTTACTATGAACTTTCACACCTGGGGAAGCTGTAGTCTGATGGTTAGAGAAATGGCTTTGGGACCAAAAGTTCCTGTTTATGTATTTTGGACTTTGCCTTACCTTACTGTGATTACCTCGAATATTCTGTTTGTGTCTCACTCATCCATTGAATTGTTACATGACCCTGCTGGTTCAACTCCCTGGACCAACAGGAATGGCTGAAATGCCTTTGACTAAGGCACTTAAAGTGCATATCACGGGTAAATTCAGGAGCAAGATCAATGTAATTCTCCTATTTTATATTAAACTTTGATCAAATATCTGTCACATTTTGCATTTTGTACAATTTTTTTTTTTTTTTACCTTGTGCAATACCAGAAAAATTCAGTTGAAATCGAGCCAGTTGAGGCGAATTGGTCCGCCTCTGAAAAAACTTGCCATTTGGATTTCCCGGCAAACACTGATTTTCGTGACGTTGTTCTGAATCCTACATCAGCGCTGGTTTGTTTATGAGAAAACGACCTGGTGGTTTTCTGCAATTTTCTTCAACGTTATCACGTCTCATCTCATCTCATTATCTCTAGCCGCTTTATCCTGTTCTACAGGGTTGCAGGCAAGCTGGAGCCTATCCCAGCTGACTACGGGCGCAGTGGCGTGCACAGACATTTGGGGGGCAAGTGCTCTGGGGGGAAAAAGGGCACTTTTTTGCGCATGTGGAACACCTTATTATAAAAGTCTGAGATTTAACCCTCCTCTTGTGTTCGGGTCGCCACTGACCCGTTTTAGTTTTTAAAGGTGTAAAACAACCACTTAATGTTAATTTATCACATCAAGGCTTTTTGACTTTGCCAGGAATCTCTAGTTGAACAAAATAGAAAAAGAAATTTTTGTTTTCCTAAATCTGAAAATGGTCTCACAAAAAATATAATACTTATGTGCAGTTGTTTCTGTATGCGACGGGCTACTTCACGACAAAATAATTACAGCTTGGGCTTAGAGGGCAAACAATACATTTTCACTCGATTCATGTGTTACCTGGCTGGTGGGGCAGGGGAAGAGCTGACTGACTGCCCGATGTGTTGTCTGCGCTACGACAAGGCCGTGGCTTCCAGGACGCTATGCTGCTGCAACCTCACATTGAATGCACTGCACGCTTGTTCACGTGACAGAGCAAGAGAGACAGAGGTCCGGTGTGTGTGCGGAGGGGGCACACATCGGGACATTATTTTCACACACGCTTTTAATGCCACGGCTTTTCTAAAAGATCGTGTCGACATTGGCCTCAGTAAACTGTAAAAAAAAAAATTCAAAAGGGCACTTTTTTGAACAGAGGGACAGGTGCTTGAGCACCACCTCATGTCTATCTGTGCACGCCACTGTACGGGCGAAAGGCGGGGTACACCCTGGACAAGTCGCCAGGTCATCACAGGGCTGACACATAGACACAGACAACCATTCACACTCACATTCACACCTACGGTCAATTTAGAGTCACCAGTTAACCTAACCTGCATGTCTTTGGACTGTGGGGGAAACCGGAGCACCCAGAGGAAACCCACGCGGACACGGGGAGAACATGCAAACTCCGCACAGAAAGGCCCTCGCCGGCCACGGGGCTCGAACCCAGACCTTCTTGCTGTGAGGCGACAGCGCTAACCACTACACCACTGTGCCACCCACGTTATCACGTAATTATTAAAATGGTTAACAGACGTATCATAGGAGGGTGTAGCAACACCAATCTTGATGGGATTAGTACTCATTGTTTTCCAAAAGACCGGACAATGAGAGAGAAATGGGAGCGCTTGGTCTACACAGGCTGTGCACTGAAACTGTGCAAGCTCTCGCAGCCTGCTGGCGCTTCCGCAGGTAACATCACGAATCTGGCTCCAGACTCCCTTGGGATTTTTCCAGACGCGTTTTGTTATTTTATTTTTTTCTGCTGTAGACAGATGACCTTGTGCAAAATTGCCGTTCTGGATGAGTGTGTAAAGGGACATACTTTCATATAAAAAAAAAAGAAATTGGTCCAGGATATGCACTTTAACCCCTAATTGCTCCCCAGGCTGCTGTGGGTATGTTGTATGTTGCTCTGGATAAGAGTGTCTGCTAATTGCCTGTAACGTAATGTAATATAACAAACAAAGTCCGTGTCCCTCTCCTTTGGTGACAATGAGTTTGAGTCTTCTAAAATACAAACAATAAGTAATCAAGTCTGCACTCAAGTTAACAATACATGTTAACACCATAAAACAAAGGCTTAACTAGCCTTGCTTAGGTGTCGATCGCTAACAGTGATCAGTCCTTGACTTCAAAAAATCCCTTAAAAGGATTTTATTTTACGAGCTAAAAGCAGTTTTACTCGCGTCTTTACTCCGTAAGCATTGTTGTCATGGCTGCTTATTGTCACATTCACACATGTTGGTGCTTTGAGTGAGCAGCACCATTAGGACTCATTACCATGTTCTGGATTAGAGCGCAATCACAGCGCACACTCATCAGGACTCTCGAAACACAGACTTTGCGAAGTATGGACCCTTTTCAGTCACGTGACCTTCGTAAACGCGACCGCCATTTTGGACATGTAGTGGACTTCGGCTCGAATCAGTTTGAATGCGAGGAAGGCGACAAACGAAAAACATAAAAGAAAAAGGAGCGAGATGCAGAAAACACCTTCACTATCCAGCGACGTAGGGCATTTACAGGGCGAGCAGAGGGAGAGGTATTTGCAAAAATTGAGGTTAGCAGGCTTAGAGAGCGACGTTTACCTGCTTCCACCAGGATTGTTCACTGACGTACGGAAGTACACGAAGCCCTCGTCTTTACCTGACTTCGGCCCACATGATCTGTATACCTATGTCGTTAAAAACCCATCGCCATACACATACACGCCAACGTCCGAGGTTCCGGAGCGCGCTCCGGCTTGCTCCAGGAGTGCTCCGGCCGAGGTTCCCCTCAAATTAAGCAGCGCGCGCCAGCTTGCTCCCGGAGTGCTCCAGCCGAGGTTCCCCTCAAATTAAGCAGCGCGCGCCGGCTTGCTCCCGGAGTGCTCCGGCCGAGGTTCCCCTCAAATTAAGCAGCAGCGCGCCAGCTTGCTCCCGGAGTGCTCCGGCCGAGGTTCCCCTCAAATTAAGCAGCGCGCGCCGGCTTGCTCCCGGAGTGCTCCGGCCGAGGTTCCCCTCAAATTAAGCAGCGCGCTCCGGCTTGCTCCCAGAGTGCTCCGGCCGAGGTTCCGGAGGGCGCTCCGGCTTGCTCCAGGAGTGCTCCGGCCGAGGTTACGGAGCGCGCTCCAGCTTGCGCCGGAGCAAGCCGGCGCGCGCTGCTTAATTTGAGGGGAATCTCGGCCGGAGCACTCCGGGAGCAAGCCGGCACGCGCTGCTTAATTTGAGGGAGAGCAAGCCGGCGCGCGCTGCTTAATTTGAGGGAGAGCAAGCCGGCGCGCGCTCCGGAACCTCGGACGTTGGCTCCGGCAGCTATTTACACTGGATCCGGTGTAAATAGCTGCCGGATCATAATTACAGTAAACTAGTAAATACAGTAAAGGAAAAACTTGAGACTGAAAGGTTTTAACAGTCATCCAAATGACTGAACGTAAACATTGCTACAGTAACATACCAGCTACTTGTTGACATTAGCTAGTCAACAATAGCTACTACAGAAGAACAAAGAGGTTACAATGGGTTATTTTAGCCTATTTGGTTACACACTCGCCGCCCCAGAATGTTAACAGCAATGTAATGCCTTTTCTGGCTAATTTTATTCGTCTTACCTCCAACAAAGTGGTCACTACACAAGCGTTGGTATGCCGAGGGCTGCCAATCTGTTAATGGCCGCTATCCATCTTCTCCGTCGGGATCCGATAAAATGATAAACCTTGCCTTGTTTGTTGATGGTTACTACATCCAGGTGCACAACAATATAGTGGCATGATGGAAGTCTTGCTGAAAGTAAAAACTTTCTTTGCTGCCGTTCCTCAGTGTTGGCTGTGGTAAACTACTGGTAGTACACGTCCAAAATGGCGGCCGCGTTTGTCGTGACGTCACGTGAAAAGGGTCCATATGCACTATACCTAGTGTCTCACATTACCAAGCCTTTGTGCTGTGTATTGCTTTACTGGTTTTGACTCACTGTTGTTTTTTGGACTTTGCCTTACCTTACTGTGATTACCTCTAATATTCTGTTTGTGCCTCGCTTGACCATTGTATTGTTCCACGACCCTGCCTTTGTCTGATGTTTTTGAACGGTTTGCTTGCCCGTTTGGAAATAAACACTGTTCCTGCAATTACATCTGTCATCCACCTCCATTACATGACACTCATAAACGTAAGATACTCTCCATTGAAGACAGACTTCATATCCTGGAGCGTCTAAAGCGTGATGAGAAAGCAACGCATTTGTCTAAAGAATATGATATCCTGAAAAAGTCAATTTCAATTTTTAAAGAAAAAGAGCTCCGAGATTTCGTCCATAACTACCATTGAAATATTGAGCTGAAAAGAAAGATGTGGCAAGTAAACGATGGCGAGTATGATTTATTTCCTTTACTTAAGAGTGACTTATATCCTTTCCTTTTATTTATTGCTATCCACATTCACTGGATATGAGCAATCGCACACTCTGATTGGCTGCTCTACTACTGGGATATCAGCTCATATACCGTGAGTAGAGAAAAACAAAATGGCAGCGCGTGTTGCTGAAACAACTGAGGATGAAATAAAAACTTTACTCAAAAACAAAACCCAAAAAATACAAAAAAAAGCAACAAAATGTGGAATTAAAAAATTTGATGGTAAGAACATATCTTGTTTTTTTCCAAGAATTGTGATTGCATTTCTCACAAATTGCTACTGTCATTTCATCAGTTTGTTTATATTCTAAGCAGAAATTATTTTGTCAGTCGGAAGTTTTGTATAAAGTTTTATTTATCTAATTTGCAAAAAATAAAAATGCTCTGTTTCTCAAAATCCAATGAATGTGGATAGAATAAAACAGTTATTCCACTCAGTCTCGTCGTACATGGCTTATAGACATCTTGGCGCCACGCACCTTATTGGCTATCAGCTCATGTATGACTCGATTTCATGGAATAACTGTTAAATTTAGAAATAATATAAAAAATATAAATTAAACACAGTTGGTCTTGTTTTATATGAGTGATTGTTTGGTGTGACAAGTGGCTCCATTTCAGTATTACGAACTTTTCAGTATAACAAACTATTTAGACGTCCCCCCCCCCCAAGGAGTTTGTTATAGCTGGGATGCAGTGTACTAGTGAGGGTCACGGGTGAGCTGGAGCCAATCCCAACTGACATCAGGGTACGTGTTGGACAGGTCGCCAGTCTATCATGGCTTTAACACTGAAAGACAGACAGCCTTCCACACTCACATTCACACATATGAGCGATTGGCTATCAGTTCATGCACAACTCGATTTCGTGGAATAACTGTTAAGTATATGCTCTTGGTACATACAATACGAACACGTATATATCAATTGTATGAGAATTTGCATTTCAACTCATTGTGTAAGTTACAGTATCAGCGCATTTACACCACATTGGCATTTCAGTGATGCCTTGCCTATTCCTGTTATTACGAAACTCAGTTTTTAACTAGAATGACCTCTTAAAAACTTCCTCCCTCTTTCTCTTCCTGCTTCTTTCTCTCTTATTACTCACCATTGGAATCTGTGTTATAACCCCCCCCCTTTTTTTATTACCTCCCTCTCCATTGTCCTAAGCTTCTACCAGTTCTCACGCCGCACTTCTTTTTCATGACATGCTTATCATTTTCCAAATAGAAACTGATATATAGTGATATACCCTCACTGGTCACTTTATGAGGAACACCCAGACAACCACCTGCTCTTTTATGCAGTTCTGTAATCAGCCAATCCCTTGATAGCAGCACAATGCATCAAATCATGCAGATACAAGTCAAGAGCTGCAGTTAATGTTCACAATGTTCAAACATCAGAATGGGAAAAATTGTGATCTCGAAGTGTGACTTTCACTGTCGTATGGATGTTGGTGTCAAATGAATATGCCAAGGTCTGAGTATTTCAGAAACTGCCGATCTCCTGGGGTTTACACACACACACACCAGTCTCTAGAGTTTACACAGAATGGTGCGAAAAACAAAAAACACTGAATTGAGTGAACAACAGTTTTGTGGGTGGAAACAAATGCCTTGCTGATAAGACAGGTCAAAGGAAAATGGCCAGATTGGTTCGAGGTTTTTTTTTTTTTTTTTTGCCAGGAAGGATATAGTAACTCATATAATCACTCTTTACAATTGTGGTGAGCAGAAAAGCATCTCAGCATGCAACAGCAGAAAAACACATTGGGTTCCACTCCTGCAGCCAAGAACAGGAACCTTAGACTCAAGAACAAGTTCCTCTTAATTAAAGTGCCCGGTCTGTGTGTAACACTACAAAATAACACACATGGAAGTACAATCAATAGATGTTCATAGGAGCATCTGTACACCTGCGCATTTCTGCTATTGTACAATCAGCCAATCATTTGGCAGCAGCACAAGGCATAAAATCATACAAATGATCAGAATGAGGGAAAAGTGTGACATCCCTTACAAAAAAGAAGTTTATTCAAGTGTGCTTCTAGTATACTTCTTTTAAACTAAAAATAAGAGAGCATGCTTTCAGTTTACTTTTTATTTACTTATCAGAGATATACTTAATAAAGTTATACATCAGTATACTTGGCTTATACTGAAAAGTATGCAGAAAAGTCAAAGTATATTACGCTTATACTTAAACTTTTGATCAAGATATACTTAACAAAAGTGTAATAAAGTATTAAAAAATTTGTGCCTTATGTTTAAGTGTACTTGCCCTGTAGTTGTGCTTCAGCATTGTTGACTCTTAGGTATATCTGTGGTTCCATATAAGGTTTGTTTGTTTTATTTCTCCTGAGTGGGATAATTAATTTTTTTTAAATTTATTTATTTTTCTTTAGAGCTTGGATGTCAATTTCAGTTGTCATTGCAATGTTGTTATACTTTGGCATTTAATACAATGTTGCTTTAAATTTTGATTTTTAAAGAAAATGAATATGTTCTTAATCGTGAGTAACTGTTATTTTGTGAATTCTTACCTTTATTACGTCGTTGTAACTTAAGATACAAAACACTTAAGTTGTCTACTGGTAGTGTGCATGAGGTAAGGGTTCGGGCTAGAAAACTAATAGTATACCTAGAAGGGTAACTGCAGTATACTTCAAAATTAAAAAGTGGAGTAGATAGTATATTTCCAATATGCTATAAAGTCTCATTCATCTCATCTCATTATCTCTAGCCGCTTTATCCTGTTCTACAGGGTCGCAGGCAAGCTGGAGCCTATCCCAACTGACTACGGGTGAAAGGCGGGGTACACCCTGGACAAGTCGCCAGGTCATCACAGGGCTGACACATAGACACAGACAACCATTCACACTCACATTCACACCTACGGTCAATTTAGAGTCACCAGTTAACCTAACCTGCATGTCTTTGGACTGTGGGGGAAACCGGAGCACCCGGAGGAAACCCACGCGGACACGGGGAGAACATGCAAACTCCGCACAGAAAGGCCCTCACCGGCCCCGGGGCTCAAACCCAGGACCTTCTTGCTGTGAGGCGACAGCGCTAACCACTACACCACCATGCCGCCCCCATGCTATAAAGTATACTTTTATAAACTAAAAAGTGGACTACAAGTATAGAACTAGTTAATTATTAGTAAAAAGTTTATTTGTGGTATACTTGCAGTACAAAATAAAAAAATACTAGTTGTATACTCAAAGTTTACTTCTCTTAGATTTAAAGTATACTTTTTATAAACTAAAAGTGGGCCAATGTAGTCCCAAGAAGTATTAGATTACTTTACTTACAAGTATACTGTAAGTACATTGATATCAGTATACTTGGTACACAAAAGTATACTTAAGGACATATACTTTACTTAAGTATACTTAATAAAATGAACTTGAAGTATGCTTCTTTTTGATAAGAGATGATATGGTTGCCGGTGCCTAATGGGCTGATTTAAGTATTTCCGCAATCATCTGCTGATCACCTGGGGTTTTCACACACAGCAATTTTTTTTTTCTACAAAAAAAAAAAAAATCCAGTGAGCTGCAGTTCTGCTGGTGGAAACACCTTGTTAACGTGACAGATCAGAGGCGAGATGGGTTTGAGATGACAGGAAGGCTACAGTAACTCAAATAACGACTGGTTACAACCGTGATGAGCAGAAAAGCATCTCAGAATGGACACCATGTCAGACCTTGAGGCAGCAGAAAACCGCATTGGGCTCTATTAAAGTGGCTCGTGAGTGTGTGTGTATATATAGTGACCAAAAAAAGTGGAAAATAAAAGAAAACTATGGGTGGGCACAGTTTATTAAACAGATTTGAATCTTCAGCCTTTTTGAAAATGTCTTTAAGACAAAAAATAAATGTACTATATACTCAATATATACACTAGATCTTCTTGCCTTTTCTCTCAAGATGACTTCACTTTAATCACTCTATTATCTGCTTCACTTTCATAGCACTTCTGTGCCTTCATAACATCCACCCCTACACAGAGAGAGAGAGCGACTCTCTTTCTGTCTTTGGAAAATATTTTCACATGTCCATGACCCAGAAATCCAGAGTAAAATTCCAGCGATGATGTCATCGGCTCATTTCCAATCTGACTTTCGTGCCAAGAAAGAAAGAGAGGAGAGATGAAAAGCAAGACCTTTTCATCAGGAAGTGAGAGAGTAGGTCAAGAAGAATATTTTTAAAGTGTAATAGCTTACTGTAATGCTTTAAAATGAATACACATCATAAGTAACACCCAAAATGAATTAATAAAGCAAGGGGAAAATAATATTAAGGTAGCCTTGCCTCAGGGCTAATCTCGCATGACATCACACGTGAAACCCCGGTTATCTGGGTAATTTCGGTTCATCTGACTCCATGCTTGTTTACTGGCTGAAATTGGATATTATTGTTGGAATCTTACAGAAATAACGATGGGAAAGTGATGCATTGTTTGGATGTTCAAATCCATATACAACAGGACATTCAGTTCATGAATTTCTGAGAAATTACACTAATCTAAAGCGACAGTGGATGAGGTTTGTGCAAACAAAGCAGGCAGATTTCATGTCGTCTACTAATAATAAATCTGATTCATCAAGTTTTCATCACCACCAGAATGACCACATGGGAATTATTGGAGCAAAAAAGAAAGCCATTTATTTAATAAATGATATTTGATCTGGCATTTGTACAGTTTGTTGATTCCTCTATTATCGCCCACTTCATATTTTCTTTCAATAATTACACTGAATAAGTGTATGTTTTAGGTGGCATGGTGGTGTAGTGGTTAGCACTGTCGCCTCACAGCAAGAAGGTCCTGGGTTCGAGCCCAGCAGCCGGCGAGGGCCTTTCTGTGTGGAGTTTGCATGTTCTCCCTGTGTCTGCGTGGGTTTCCTTCAGGTGCTCTGGTTTCCCCCACAATCCAAAGACATTCAAGTTAGGCTAATTGGTGGCTCTAAATTGACCATGAGTGTGAATGGTTGTTTGTCTCTGTGTCAGCCCTGCGATAACCTGGCGACTTGTCCAGGGTGTACCCTGCCTCTCGCCCATGGATGGAAGTGTACGTTTTAAAGATTAAATTTCTGCATTTATTAAGGTACATGTAAATTCTCATCTCATCTCATTATCTCTAGCCGCTTTATCCTTCTACAGGGTCGCAGGCAAGCTGGAGCCTATCCCAGCTGACTACGGGCGAAAGGCGGGGTACACCCTGGACAAGTCGCCAGGTCATCACAGGGCTGACACATAGACACAGACAACCATTCACACCTACGGTCAATTTAGAGTCACCAGTTAAACTAACCTGCATGTCTTTGGACTGTGGGGGAAACCGGAGCACCCGGAGGAAACCCACGCGGACACGGGGAGAACATGCAAACTCCGCACAGAAAGGCCCTCGCCGGCCCCGGGGCTCGAACCCAGGACCTTCTTGCTGTGAGGCGACAGCGCTAACCACTGCACCACTGTGCCGCCGTACATGTAAATATTTTCCATATATTTTGCAGTAGCCAGCTTCAAATAATAATCCACAAACCAATCTGTGTTTCCAATTCTCTCTGGCTAGTGGTGCGCTATCGGTGGTGAGCGGGACTGTCGTGAACTGAGTGAACTGGCATCTGTTTCTCGTCTTGGGGGGCTCAAAAAGATAACCATTTACTCTGGAATATCCTTGATAATATTAAATCTGCCCCTTCATCCGACATATAAGAATCACTATCAGAATTCTGTCCAAAACGTGATTCTGTATCGAGACTGGTCTAACCACTGCTGCGCACGGGAATGAAATTGATACCTGGATTGTCATACCTGTGATGTCACGCACCCCTTCGGGATCTTCCGGCTCAGTCTCGGCAGATTCCACGAAAATTGGCGGATCTTATTGATTTTCCATCAATTTATGGCCTTTTGGATCAGCTATGGTTCGAAAGCACATAGTCAGTATAATGATTGTTGCTTTGTTCAAGGAAAAAAGTGTGGTTTAGGGGCATTACATTCACTTTAAAAAAGGCACACACTGAAGAACTGAAGCTGGTCTCAGACTGTGACATTCTGTAATCTCATGGCGTGAAAGCAGCAAGTTTGTATTTTAGGCCACCCTGTAGGATTGTAGTATATGACTGTACAGGATACAAAGGAATAAATGAAGTGGTGTTTATGTGTCTCTGTGTCTCGGACGTTTTGCAGAGAGTGTACAGGATGCAGTGGGCCAGCAGCTCAAACTCAGCCTGAGAAAGAAGGTGCAGCTGGAGTGCAAAGGTGACAAACAGGACACCCGAATCCTGGTGAGTGAAATCTGTGCAAATGGTGCAGCAATGGAAGCTCATGTGACCTTATTTCCAAGAACAAGATGGCGTTATTAGAACATGTAGTCATTTTAGGTTGCCAAGGGTGCACACTTGCCTTCCTAAATAACTACTTTACTTGCCATAAAATCATCTTTTGGTTTTACTCACCACTTCGCTCTATAATTAATCTGCTGTCCGTGCCACATTTATTTAAACAGTGTAAACGTAATCGTCGCGCTTAAAAAGCCTCATTGGCGGGGCACTCATGGGTGACATCAGTATAATTTTGTAGGGTTTTTATTTTTTACCGGTTTTATTGGTCAATCAGAGACTAATATTGGGACCTGAATTGTTATGTTTTTCTCTATTTTTTTCATATTTTGTTTGTGAGAATTAGGCATGCCTGGGTTAAACTCCCATCTCATCTCATTATCTCTAGCCGCTTTATCCTGGTCTACAGGGTCGCAGGCAAGCTGGAGCCTATCCCAGCTGACTACAGGCAAAAGGCGGGGTACACCCTGGACAAGTCGCCAGGTCATCACAGGGCTGACACATAGACAACCATTCACATTCACTTTAGAGTCACCAGTTAACCTAACCTGCATGTCTTTGGGGGAAACCGGAGCACCCGGAGGAAACCCACGCGGACAACATGCAAACTCCGCACAGAAAGGCCCTCGCCGGCCACGGGGCTCGAACCCAGGACCTTCTTGCTGTGAGGCGACAGCGCTAACCACTACACCACCGTGCCACCCTGGGTTAAATTATTATGGATTATGGTGGTTTTCATGGTTATAGGAGGAGCCTGGGACCTATAAAAGGGAGGCTACCTCCAAGTTAGAGAGTAGTTGCTGGAGAGTTAGATAGGAGGTAACATCTCTGGAGAGACTTTGCCAGTAAAAGAAGTACTGTGTATAAATAGTCCCCCCCCCCCCCCCCCCCATGGACTTTTTCATTTTTCTTGTGTATATTTGTAAATGTTTTTTTCACTTATTCCCTGTTGCACTTGGGAAACGAGCACAATAAACACTACGACTACACCATCGTTTTGGGAAAGGAGAAATTGAACCTCGCGACAAATGGTGTCAGAATGGGATGTTTTGCTGGGAGGCCATCGGAGGTGTGCCCTGTGTGGGAGCTGTGCGAGGGACCCCCAGGATAGGTGGGCCCTGTGCGAGGGACCCCAGAGTGGGTGAAGCATGAGTGTGTGGGGCACCCTGGTATGGGAGAAGTATGGCTGAGGGATGCCTGTGTGCGAGGCGCATGGGTGCACCTCCCGAAGGGGAGGGCAGTGTGACCGAGTGCCCGTCACTACAGTTGAGTATGTGCTCTGACTGCCATACTAATGAGCCTGGCTCTTTGGTGGTGTGGTCAGGGTGCAGGTTTGGCACCCCGTAGACCTGGGTTCAAGGCAGGATAAGGTGACTGTTCTCTTGCTTTGCTACAATTGCTGGTAAACTTTATGATAATTATAATAAAAAGTGACATGTTTTGAACCACATCTAATAACCAGTAACAAGTTAAGATATACCTGTAATTTAAGGAGCAATTAGGGGGCCAAGCACATTCTGGTCCTGCTAAGTGACAGAGGAAGACCATGAGTGCTTTTGCCCCAAGGTGCAATTTGAAGTCAAAACATCAAGTCGTTGCTCAGATATTGCCTCACTTACATCACATTTTCACTTCCCCCAAGTGGCAAATACCAGCTTATTTTTTTAAGTCATTTTCTTGAACATATACGCCAAATTTAGTGTCAAGTTTGGCATGCTATGGACAAACTGTTCTGCATATCATAAATATCATATCGGTCATCAAGTTTTGGTTTCATTATGCGGTGTGTGACTTCCTATGTTTCCAGGGGAGTGGGAACACAGGAGAAAGGTGTGGCACAGCTCAAAAGGGTTTTAATGGAACAGAAACTTGCTTTTCAGTCTTGTTCATCAAAATCACAAACAGACAGACACACACACACTTCGAAACGTCTCATCTCTCCCACGTAGCCCTTCGCTCTTTCTCTTTATCTCCTTACTGCTGCTGAATGAAACAGAGAAAAGTCATTCAGAGAATTTGCCTACTACCTAGTACAGTACCTATTACCAGATTGTTACTGTAGTACATTCTATGACTATGTGAGTGAATACTAAGGACACGATTTGGACGTACTCCACTGGCATCTTACCCGTCCTCTTACCCAGATGTTCACAGATGATGTGTACCCACGTATATTGCAAAAAATAAAAATATATATATTTCTGCAATCATCTTTCTACTTTCCACAGGGGAATTATTCTTCTTCTCCAGCTGAATTATGAGCCAGTGTAGTGTAGCATACTGTGTTACATTTGTATACTACAGATGTAGTAGATCATCCAGATACCATTCTATGACTATTAAATGCCTACTGAGCATTCAGACTCCCTGTGACTGCTTTTTGTCTACTAATAAAATGGAACTATTCCTGTGCCCGAAATCGCTGACTCGTTCACTACTCCCTATAGAGGGAATTACTATATAGAGGACTATATAGCGAGCTCATTGGTAAAATGAAAAAACGCTTTCGGACACTAGTCCGTCGCGCTGGTATTTACGTCATTACTGTCGCACAATTAAAACGTGCCAGATCAGTCGGCTGGTGGGTTTTCAAAATAATAAATACATGCATGTATTTTTGTAATAAATACATATTATAATGAGCGCATTTCCCACATTAATCAATACAAAGTACCTGCAGCTTTCAGGTTTTTTTTTAAATCAAGGCTGAATGCTTTCTTTCTTCTTTGCCGCTGCCTTTTATTAAATCAAATTTGAGACTTTTAATTTGATTTCTTTCAGTGCAATGCATGATGGGATATATTGCTTTGGTTAGTGACCATCATTGTATACTACTCTTCGTGATGCATTGTGGGATACTTTGAGTGCACTATATAGGGTGTAAATAATCCTCACTAAAGTTTTGGACAGCACTGCAAAATGGCATCCCCACTATATAGTGCCCTATATAGTGAGTAGGGAGCGATTTCGGACACAGGGTATTTATATTTGGATGCAGCCAATGTTACCACTCACTCTCCAGACTCCGCCCTCCATTCATAAACTGGTGCTTGACCACACCCACATCGCGACTCTGTGATTCAAATCCAGTGATTTTTTTTTTCTTCTTTTTTTTTGACAAGAAGCAAACTAAAAAAAAAACAGTTTTCCTTGAAAATAAAGCTTCTTGTTTGAGAAATAATAAATGTGTTACATCAGGAACACTCTGGACATCTCAAGGAATCAACAGAAGGAAGAATCATGATTTGATGTTGTCCGGTTCCAGGGTTATAAGCAGTTCTACTAATGTCTAAATCCGCCCCAGAGCTGAATTTACACACACATTTTTAGGAGGCAAATGTCGTAATAGAAGTTAAAATAAAAAATAAAGAATTTGAAAATGTGAAGAAAAAATTCAAAATGGAGGAAATCAACATAGTATCCATTGAATTCAGCATGATGTAAAGAATCAGAGGAAAGTCAAATCACGTTTCCTCTATCAATGTATAATAATAATAATAATAATAAAACCTACAATTACAATGGGATGATTGTACACTTTTGGTGCTTGGCCCCCAGATTATCTATGAAATAAGAACCTGAAGATACACCCGCCGGCCACTTTATTAGGTACACCCATACACCTGCTGTTTGATGCAGTTCTCTAATCAGCCTATCCCTTGACAGCAGCACAATGCATAAAATCCTGCAGATACAAATCAAGAGCTTCAGTTAATGTTCACTTCAAACATCAGGATGGGAAAATTTGTCATCTTAAAATGTGACTTTCACTGTGGCATGGGTGTTGGTGTCAGATGAATATGCCAGGTTTGAGTATTTCAGAAACTGCTGATCTCATGGGGTTTTCACACACAACAGTCTCTAGAGTTTACAGAGAATGGCGCGAAAAACAAAAAACATCGCGTGAGTGAGTGACAGTTCTGTGGGTGGAAACAGACACCTTGCTGATAAGAGAAGTCAGAGGAAAATGGCCAGAGTGGTTTAAGCTGCCAGGAAGTATATAGTAACTCATAGCAACTCTTTACAGCTGTAGTGAGCAGAAAAACATCTCAGCATGCAACAGCAGAAGACCACACTGGGTTCCGCTCCTGCAAGTTCCTATTAAAGTGGCCAGTGAGTGTATATAACGTAATGTATAATATACGATAACTTATTATATAAATAAGCACAAATATTACACTTCTGGATAGTCAGTTGAGCTGAAAAAAGCAATTATTTATTTACAGAGTTTAGGTTTGAGACAGTTTGAGATTTAGGACAATCACACAAGAAGTGGATTTTGACATGAGCAGCGTGGAAATTTCAAATGCAGTTGATAAAATTGAGCAGACGTTTATTTGAACTATGGGTTGAACTTTTAATAGATTTATTTCCAAACATATACTTATTTTAGGCGGCATGGTGGTGTAGTGGTTAGCGCTGTCACCTCACAGCAAGAAGGTCCTGGGTTCGAGTCCCGTGGCCGGCGAGGGCCTTTCTGTGCGGAGTTTGCATGTTCTCCCCGTGTCCGCGTGGGTTTCCTCCGGGTGCTCCGGTTTCCCCCACAGTCCAAAGACATGCAGGTTAGGTTAACTGGTGACTCTAAATTGACTGTGAGTGTGAATGGTTGTCTGTGTCTGTGTGTCAGCCCTGTGATGACCTGGCGACTTGTCCAGGGTGTACCCCGCCTTTCGCCCGTAGTCAGCTGGGATAGGCTCCAGCTTGCCTGCGACCCTGTAGAACAGGATAAAGCGGCTAGAGATAATGAGATGAGATGTTTTATCACAAAAGTAGAAATAAAGTGCATATTTATTCTTACATATTTTAGGTGCTGGACTTATTTAGCATAAGCAGAAGACTTGGACTTAAAATTTCTGAATATATTTGAAAATATTAGTATTTTCTCTTTTCCTGTTGCCACTGACTCTTTGTGTTGACACAAAGTAGACTGCATTCCACAGACAAGCATCAACTAACTACACTATAATTTTTGATAAGGAATGTTATCTAATTTTTCCCCCACTGGTAAACTCCTTTTAAACAAGTCCTGCCTACTGCACAGTGATTGGTTGGTAAGCAACTAGCAAGTGCTATAGCAGGTATGATTGGTTACTCTTGGTGAAAATTCTTTGAAGTATACATAATGTTTGTTCATGTAATGCATGATGGGTAAAACACATGACCATCGTGTCTTCATGGCCTAGAAATGAAGCCAAAAATTGTCCACCATGTTGTCAAATTTGGAGCCAGACCCAAAGTCAGGTACGCCTACTCATTTGTTAGGCCTGCCCCCTTTTCCCAGTACCAATAACTTCATTCCCAAGTGTATCCATGCCTTCTTATGCTATAGTGAAATAACATTTTAAAAACTAATTTCTGGGGGAAGATATCAGTATAGAGGAAACTAACTGATTGAATTGCAGACAGTTTGGATGAGAAAAGTGACTGTGAAATTAGGCTATTTTGTTATTGAAACACATGGGGATGGGCAGAGCTACAGATTATACTGCAGTCAGCCAGCAGGGGCGCTACACCTGTAGTGGCGTCACTTTTTAGAGATGTTACACCGTCCATGTTTTTGTTTTAGTATTAAAGTTGGCATATCAGACACTCGCTGGCCGTGTTGTGAAAATTGTCCATGCAGACGCTCATCTAAGTTTCCAAATCTGTCATTGCTTAACTCTTGAATATTTTCTATCATGATTATTATCATTAAAAAGCTTATAATCTCTGCTTTCCAAAGAAATGTATCTGGTTAAGATCTGTTCAGTACTTCGGGAGTAACGGCAGGTTGAAGTTGGTACAACAGAGTAAAAACTCAGCTCGCATGACGTTGGGAAACTGACGGTGCTTTTCTTTTTGAGTCATGGGAAAGCGGTCAGGCTCTCTCTCTCTCTCTCTCTCTCTCTCTCTCCTGATCGGTTTCCGACTGGATTACTCGTGAATATCAATCAGATAACTTTTATAGGGATGTTCTCTCGCTCTCACTGTTTCTGATGAAGGAGTCAGCAAAATTTTCCTAGTTTTGATGTTATGATTCACAGGAGACTTTGAAGTGAGTTTTCATAGCTTTATCTACTTATTTTTTCAAATCGAACTGATTAATGTAAATAAATAACGATTTTAGAATATAACTGGAGTTGTTTTGATGAAAAATATTGAGATCTTAGTGATCGGAATGATATTTTAAAAAACCTGAAGTCAGAAACGTGAGTGTCAATTTCAATTCAGTTAATGTGAATTGTTTATTGGATGTGGATCACACAGTTTTTTTGAGGTTCGCCTTGAAAGCTGTGAATATTAATCAAAATAATAATTTATATTCTTTCATATAAACACTAGTAGGCCTTACTTTTGAGAAATACAAAGCCCTACAGAGCACAAAGAGGTGATTAGAAATAATCTTTTATTACTTGTTTACTGAGTGTACCGATTTAACTTTTTTTACATGATTAGCAAATTAATGCTAATTAAATACTAGTTTGCATAAGTGGTTTTTACTATTTTTTAAAACTTTTATATTCAGTGTACAACCATCCATGTGCCCGCCAATTTCCATGTAAATGTCTTGAAAAACAGAAAAGGTATTAAGAAAAAACATTTGATCTCATTGGTTAATGCGGCCCATTTTGGACCATGTGATCCTCATACAGAATATTATGGCAGTTTTCTAAAAATTAAGCCTTTTTTTTCAATCTTTGATTTGTAATATCTCAAGAACGGATAAACATATTTTAATTCTGTAAAAAGGATGTTGTTCTGAATTTAAAATGAGAGCAGTTTCAAGCAATTTTCACCTGATACGCCTAATTAAAGTGACAGAACATCAACAATTTTCTCCCAGTTGCGAATTCTTAACAATTTGTCCATAATGAGTTGAATAAAAAGTTATGAAGGTTAAGATTCACCACAGAGGTGGGATTAGGGGCAGATTTAGGCCCAATCCCAATTCTAATTTCTACCCCTCCCCCTTCCCCTCCTCCTTCCCCTTGGCCCTTCCCCTTGAAACTGAGCTACAAGGGATAGGGCTTGAAATTCAACCCTTACGTATTGGGATAGCCCTTCAACGATCGCATACGTCATCGCATACCTCCGTCAGCGTTTACGTTAGCAAAACGCGACCAAATGCGTCATTGTCTGCGACCAGCCGCTACAGTCAGAGCCAGAGGCAGAACCAGAAATCTCTGCTGGCAGGGTGTGATTTGTTAACTAACACCACTGAATGGGATATTTGGCGCTTCGTGCACCACATCCGACAGAATGAGGTGTCAGAACACTCATGTAAACAATAAAAGCGAGAATAACAGAACAAAACGTACGCAGTCAAGCAACCGAAAACAATACTCACTCCCAAAGCTTTTTAGCAGCAGCTTGGATTTCAGAAATCGCTGCTCATTCTCAGCTCGAAAGCGAATCAAGCGGCGTGTTTCCTCTGGATAACAATTTAAAACACGTAAATAATGGAGAAAATACATTTATGACAATCTTTCGCCGCGGGAACCGCCATCTTTCTGAAATCCGCATGAAATCTCGCTGAAATCCGCATGGCATTGTGGGAAATCACTCAAACCCCTTCGTTCGGAGTCAGCTCCAGGAAAATCTCCGTTTGGAGGGGTACAGAAGCCCTACCCCTTCCCCTACCCCTCCGCGTTAACTGGGATTGGGATACCCCTACCCCTTCACGTGAACGCGCAAAATGGAGGGGAAGGGCCTGGTCCAAGGGGTGAAATGGGATTCGGCCTTAGCATCCTACCTGTGTGATGCCTTTCATTTGTTAAAATGTGTATAAATTTCCCAAGAAATGAGGTTGGAGAACAATCCAATATTGTTAATTTTGCTAAAACATTGAGGCAGAATTACAGGAAAATGCATACTTGGGGTGTGTTTTCCTCTTCAAGGAAAATAATCAGTGATGCAGTTTGATTAAGAAGGATATATCCAGCAGGGTCACTTCTGACCAGGACAAGTGTTTTGTGGACCAAAAAAATACCCAAGCCATCCATCTTGAATACTTTGGACAATATTTCAGTTTGGGGCTAAAGGATGTCCAAGTGCGAGTTCTCGTGTTTATCGTGTCTGAGATGTGGTTTTATGAAGATTGAGCTGCGGCTGTGTCCTGGCAGACAGATCTGGAGGAACTCATAACAGTCGCTCAGTGGTGGTGTGTGAGCCACATGCTGAAGGAATGAGCAGCCGTAATCAGCTCCAGCAGTAACTGTAGTAAAGTCATGCCTCAGTTACATCAGTTCAAAGCTCACCGAGTCAAGCTGACAGGTGCTCGGAGACACACCCTTTTCATTGTGTGTGTCTGGGGGTGTGGTTAGACATTGCTGTAATCTGATTTCTGTGCCCCAGGCTTGGGTAAACATCTGTGCTGGATACACAGGATCACGTGTTTTTTTTTTTTTTTAAATGCCTTGCAGATACACAGAGTGGATGAGTACAAATTTAAAAAAGAACCAGGTTTAATAAACTGGAAACTCAGACTATGATTTTTTTGAAGGGGTTGTAGATTTAAAAACACCTTGAACACGCAAAGAAATTGTGCAAACTGATTTACAAACAGGGTTTACAGAGGATTTGGGTCTTTCACATGAGCAATATAGCATGTGTTGTCTGTTTTGCATGTTTGCAGGGCTCAACCTTAAAGGTAGTCCGACTGTCCGGGACAACCAAACGTTTGGTCCGGATAAGTCAAATCCGCATCTGCCTGTCCAACGGGATGTAGGTGCAACAGGCTTATCGAATCAGTCTCATGTTAAAAGGGATCAGTCTCATAAATTCATTAATCATTAATTCAAGTGTCTAATAGTTTATAGCTAAACTATTAAAATCAATTGAATAACTTAGTGGTGATGTTGCTATGATGTTAGTGAGTATTGTAGCTCTAATGTAATATGTTTACTCTAGATCTATAACATTCATATAACAACCAAATGGGCGAAGGCAATTAGAATACTTGTTTGGCAGAGGTTGGCACTCAGTGAATGTTGTAGCAATAGACAGGACACAGTTTACTCCAAAGGTACCATTTATTGAAATAGCTGACATGAATTAGCAAACTAATATTGATCAGATATAGCAACAATAGCAGCCAAGGAATAATTCAATATAAATGGTGATACAATGTATACAAGTAATAATCAGTAGTGTATAAAGCAATAGTCAGTAGTAAGTAGAATAATAACCAGCAGTAAACAGAGTAAGAAATCAGCAGCGAATATGATGATAACTAAGGCATTAATGGTGATCAGAAGTAATGGGCTATATGCAAATGTTCAGTGTAGGGGTGAGTGAATGTTAAAATGTGAGGGGGAAATCACGTGTTTGTGTGTGTGAGAGAGAGAGTGTAGGCGTGTATGTGCGTGGCTGCACACTAACGGGATGAGGAGGAGCTAGGGAGAGAGAGCGTGCACAGGCGCACGACAAGGAGGAGGGGAGTGAGGGAACGAGGCGGCGCGCGCGGGAGAGTAACAAAGGGATCTGTAGCTTAAAACTAGTCCCAGCTAGGCCTTAAACCCCAAACTTCTACTCAACCCTTAGCTACTCCTGAAATCCCAATGTTGAGGGGTGTAGTGCGACAGAGGGAGTTAAAAAGAGAGAGAGAACGCATGCATGATCTAACTAAATACAGATAGTAAACAAGCAAATCAAACAACATGTGGTCTAAGACCAGCTTTCATGTGAGTCAAAATGCGTACATTTAAACTATGAATGAATTCAAATAAACAATACTCTTCGTATTAACTAGCCACAGCTAAGACTAACAATTGCCCAGATGCCAGCCTTACTTGAGATCGCTCTTGCTTGGCGACTGAAAGTGTGCCGTCTGTTATCCAAAGATAGCGTGGAACCCAGGTCCAGGGAGAAAACAGTTTGGTTCCTTTTGCTTTTACAGCTCGTCAGCTGAAGATCTTCGGTGTCCTGTTGGTCGTCCGATGATCTGGAAGGAATCTTGTTTGTAGTTCGTCAACGTTGCAAAAGGGAAAAGGGATCCGGTCACCTTTTCTCTTTAAAATACTGCATGGGCTGCAGTAACTAACTGGTTCAGTTATTGTTGCAACTATGCGAAGATCAAATACATTGAACTTTGGCTAAAGGTCCGGTATCAATAGCTCATTCTTTGTCCTTTGTTCTTCTGTAGCACGGATGCAACAACGTCACGCGTGGGGGTCCACCGCCAGAGAGAAAGAATTTTGATTTCACCATGGGTTTTAAAGCACAGTCTTGACATCACTGTATTTGGTATCCGGTATCATCTCTGTATCCAATACCATTACAGGGAGTCAGAAGAATGGGCGGAGATAGAACATGGCATTGAGTACAGGGATTGGTGGGTTCAATGCTGGAACAGTGAAAGGGGAGAAGATGGGCCATAAAGTGAAGCAGGGAATTGTGGGTATTATGGCTACGGCATGGCAGCCCCCTCTACAGGGACGAGTTGAATATTTTTTGAAAATCACCATTTTTATAGTGATTATTCAAGAGTAACATCAATAAAGTTCCAACGAAACTAGTTCAATCCCCTGAGTGATCCGGTCATGTTATTGTTTAGGAAATTCCGGGGAAGCCGAGTACAGCAGGTATGTGTGTAAAAATAACCAAGTCGTAATATCTAATTATAGATTATTAGACTTCATTGAAATCAGATAAATGGTGATCAAACACCTCAATAAAATAAATATCTGTGATGAACATTTCATTTCATTTGGACATTCAGTGTATTTTTCTTTTGTATGTTTCACATTAACCATCACAAATGTGGTAAAATATTTCGAAGGAATTTTACGACAGTGCCGAACTCACTTACGGTTTGTTTTCATTCTCAACGTGACTCTGTCCCCCGATCATGTCCAACTTGTTTTCTTTAAATTAATTTATACATCAAGTTTTACTGAATTAATCAGGATGTAACTTTATTTCTTCCAGAAGCTTTGAATTTGGGTGAGTCTAACTCTTAAAACTGCAGATCAGGTAATGGGTTAGAACACCACACGCACCATAACTGGGCTTTGGATAGTTTCTGTTTATTGCTACAGTTAAAGTTTGAGTTTTATTGGAAAATTATAAATCATGAAAGTGGAATGATGATCATAACTACCTGCTTTTAGATAAACATTGTTAATCACTTTCCTTTCACTGAACTAGTAAATACATAGGAATAAAAAGGTCAAGGTTGGGACGAGTGAAAAATCTTACTGCTGCTCCAAGTGGACGAGTCGATTAAAGAGTTAATGTCAAGCCCTGGTTTGTCTTAATGACTAAGTTTAAGTTGTTGATTTCTCCATACTAGATAAATTTCTAGTTACTGACATCTCAGCACTGGTTTGTGTTGTGGGCATTATGAATCGAGGTCTTTTGTTGTTGTTACCTCTGTCAACTGTGCTGGAGGAGGTTATGTTTTTGCTTCCATTTGTTTGTTTAGCTCATCCGGCCGTAGGCCAGGCCAGATGAGCTTATGCGATGACGTGTCGTCCGTCCATCGTCCATCCACAATTTAGAAAAATCGCTACTCTTCCTACAGGATTGATCGGATTTTGATCAAACTCAATGTTCCCCAAGTGGGTATGCATAAAAATTCTCAAGATGGTGGCGCCACCTGTCATATTTACGATTTTATGGACGTCTGAAATTTTGGGGTGACTCGTCACATTAAACGCCACTCTTCGTAAACTGCTGGGACATATTCACTGAAACTCACCCAGAAGCCATTCCATCAAGAGTTGTTCACCAGGTGGCACCACCTACCATGGATGCAGCTACACAGGGGTCACGTGCAATTTCACAAAAATCGCTACTCCTCCTACAGGAGTGATCGGATTTTGATCAAACTTATATGGAATGTTCCCAGGTTGATATGTATAAAATTTGTCAAGATGGTGGCACCACCTGTCATATTTACGATTTTATGTGCGTCTGAAATTTTTGGGTGACTCGTCACATTAACCGCTATTCTTCGTAAACTGCTGGGACGTTGTCACTGAAACTCACCCAGAAGACTCTAAAGACGTATCCCATCAAGAGTTGTTCACCAGGTGGCGCCACCTGCCATGGATGCAGCTACACAGGGGTCATATGCAATTTCACAAAAATTGCTACTCCTTCTACAGGGTTGATCGGATTTCAAAATCACACACAACACCAGTGGCCAGTATGAGCGACAGCCTCATTGAGGCTTTTTTTTGTGTGTGTGTGTCTTTTCTCAATGTAACTCAAAAAGTCATGAACGGATTTGGATGAAATTTGGTGGACAGCTTTAGTATTATCCTAGGTTCAAGTTATTTTGATTTTGATGTTGATATGTGAGTTGACAGCGATACGCACTCTACCAAGTGCCCTTCTAGTTGTTGTTGTTTTTGTTGTTTGTATTTTTCTGTTCTCCCACATTTGGTACAAAGTGTTAAAGCAGTTTTCAAGCCCAGGCATTGTCTAGAGTGGTCTTGGGTTTGCTTGAGCTGAGATGCTCCATGCCAAGTAATGTCATTGGTTCAATTTGTCATGTTCCTACTTTCCTGATGCCTGGAAACATCACTGGAACACCTGTAACTTAGATTTGTGGTGTGATGTTCTTGCCATCTCATGCCAGTCTGTGTTTTTCTTTGCCATGTCAGTGTTTATAGCATAGAGCAAGTGGATGAATCAAGTGCCGACCATTTTGCAAACCTGTGGTGTACAGAATTGTGGTGTACAGAATTGCACAAGTTTGGAACATGAACACAAACTTGTGGTTACATGTCCCACCCACATATGAGGCCAGAATCGGTCCTGAGTATGAACTAGAAATTGTAGAAACCTGGGTCAGTCAGTGTGGTTTAAACCCCTGATTTATGCATGCCATTGTGTCATTAGGGTTGTTATAGATCTGAAATCACACACTGTGCACTGCGTAAATTTTTTTTTATGGAGTCTGTTCATGACGCCAAAGCACATACCTTCCTTGTTCCTTATTTTCTGTGAAATTCCGTGTCTGAGCTCTGTGCTGTTCATGTCCTGACCTGACACAGCAAGGTATGCAGAATGAAATACACACACACTTTCTCCCTCTCTGCATTCCAAGCCTTTTTGCAGGACTCAGTAAGAGCTGCCCAACAGCAGCCATAATCACTTCCTGCATGGCTGTTAGTTCTGCGAAACAGTTGTTGATGTGTGTGTTATTTATTATAGGAGAGAAATAGAATGGCTACATTGTGTGTGTGTGTGTGTGCGTGTGTGTGTGTGTGTGTGTGTGTGCTTTGTTTGATTAAGACTAAACAGGATCAGGATGGAAATGTGAGTGGAATTCTTGTGGGACACTGAAATTTGAGCAACATCTTGTCTCGAACACACACACACACACACACACTCACACAGAGTAGAATGATCTGGATTGCACCAGTCCGGCAGCTCTAATGCAATACTGCAGCACAGTCAGGGCACTGACTCCCACCCTGAGGAACACGAGCTGCACAGAACCCACAATAATCCTGTGAGGAGCTGAAACACAGAACCCACACACCTGTACAGGAGCAGTGTGAGGAGAACCTTATATCCATTACTACACCACTCCAAACTCATTGTGCCACTGTAAGGAGAGACCAACCCGGCTGGCAGTTATTATTTACACACACACAGACAGAGAGAGAAGAAGAGAAGAAAGGAAGTGCTAAGGGGTGTGTGATTAGTATTCAGGAAATCTCAGAACTGTAACTTGAGTCTCTCTCTCTCTCTCTGCCTCTTGCTCTCTCACTCTCTTGTCTGTCTCTCAGTCACTACGTTTACATGCACATAGAGAGAATCGAATTTCTGCCGTTGCTCGACTGAAATCGAAGTTCAAAATGCCATGTATACACCTTAATTCGGCTGAAATTGAACCGAACTTGATTTCTCGGAATCGAGCTACACGACCTAGTTTATGCGATTTCTGCCGAGCTACTTTGTGCATGTATACCCTATCGAGCTAGTTGTCGAGCTACTTCCGGAAGTGACGAGTGACGAGACCACAAGCGGGAAACACAACAGCCTTGGTCGGCATGACAACAGTAGTAGCGAGCAGCAGAAGAGGTCAGGAGGAACAAACGAAGAAGAGAAAATGGCGATGTAGAGCTCTCTGAAGTGTGGGTGGAGCACAGAGGACGGCAGGACAAAGCTTCTGGTACTAATAGGCTTTTTATTGTCAGACTTTTCAGTTTAACAGCCTACTTTTATTCTTGAGAGAAAAACACACACACACACACACACACGCGCTGTGTTCTAGTCCCGGGATGAGCTGTCCCCTCTGCTCTCCCTCTGCCTCCTTAAATAGGGCGCGGTTACTGGGAAGACACACAAACACAGGTTAATTACCGTCAGGTGTAGTGATTCTGCCACTCACCTTCCCTGGCTCCACCCTCCTGTCACAGACCGGCGCTTGACCACGCCCCCACTGCCACAGGCAAGCAGAAACGTGCACTTCTGGAGCAATGAGGAGACAGAGTTCATGCTCATTCAGCTTAAGGAGTTGAATATATTAAAATTCATGGACGGGAGAAAAACGCGCAATGGAGAACACGGAACTGATAACTTTGTTTACACTCTTGAATAGCTCTTCTTCATGACGACAGCCGGAAGTGTACCAACACTGTGGGGCGTGTTGCGCCACCTGTGGCTCGGGTGCACAATGCACCTCACACAATAGCCTGATTTCAGTTGTGTGCATGTAGGATTGGATTTCTCTGGCACCCTGCTGGGACCTTCAGCTCGATTACCGACAGCAGCTCGATTTGGATGTGCATGTAAACGTAGTCACTGTCTCACTCTCTTGTCTCTCTCTCTGTCTCTATCACCGTCTCCCTCTTTTCCTGCCTTTATCTCTTTCTTGCTGTACAGTGGTGCTTGAAAGTTTGTGAACCCGTTAGAATTTTCTATATTTCTGCATAAATATGACCTAAAACATCATCAGATTTTCACACAAGTCCTAAAAGTAGATAAAGAGAACCCAGTTAAACAAATGAGACAAAAATATTCCACTTGGCCATTTATTTATTGAGGAAAATGATCCAATTTTACATATCTGTGAGTGGCAAAAGTATGTGAACCTCTAGGATTAGCAGTTAATTTGAAGGTGAAATTAGAGTCAGGTGTTTTCAATCAGTCGGATGACAATCAGGTTTGAGTGGGCACCCTGTTTTATTTAAAGAACAGGGATCTATCAAAGTCTGATCTTCACAACACATTTGTGGAAGTGTATCAGGTATCATGGCACGAACAAAGGAGATTTCTGAGGACCTCCAAAAAGCGTTTTTGATGCTCATCAGGCTGGAAAAGGTTACAAAACCATCTCGAAAGAGTTTGTACTCCACCAATCCACAGTCAGATAGACTGTGTACAAATGGAGGAAATTCAAGACCATTGTTACCCTCCCCAGGAGTGGTCGATCACTCCAAGAGCAAGGCATGTAATAGTTGGCGAGGTTACAAAGGACCCCAGGGTAATTTCTAAGCAACTGAAGGCCTCTCTCACATTGGCTAATGTTAATGTTCATGAGTCCACCATCAGGAGAACACTGAACAACAATGGTGTGCATGGCAGGGTTGCAAGGAGAAAGCCACTGCTCTCCAAAAAGAACATTGCTGCTCGTCTGCAGTTTGCTAAAGATCATGTGGGCAAGCCAGAATGCTATTGGAAAAATGTTTTGTGGACGGATGAGACCAAAATAGAACTTTTTGGTTTAAATGAGAAGCGTTATGTTTAGAGAAAGGAAAACACTGCATTCCAGCATAAGAACCTTATCCCATCTGTGAAACGTGGTGGTGGTAGTATCATGGTTTGGGCCTGTTTTCCTGCATCTGGGCCAGGACAGCTTGCCATCATTGATGGAACAATGAATTCTGAATTATACCAGCGAATTCTAAAGGAAAATGTCAGGATATCTGTCCATGAAATGAATCTCAAGAGAAGGTGGGTCATGCAGCAAGACAACGACCCAAAGCGCACAAGTCGTTCTACCAAAGAATGGTTAAAGAAGAATAAAGTTAATGTTA
The DNA here is from genome assembly GCF_027579695.1 of Neoarius graeffei. Lineage (NCBI taxonomy): Eukaryota > Metazoa > Chordata > Actinopteri > Siluriformes > Ariidae > Neoarius > Neoarius graeffei. The sequence goes on from NC_083570.1 coordinate 105,514,004, forward strand.
TGCCAAGTCAAAGTCCTGACCTTAATCCAATCGAAACGTTGTGGAAGGACCTGAAGCGAGCAGTTCATGTGAGGAAACCCACCAGCATCCCAGAGCTGAAGCTGTTCCAGAGGAATGGGCTAAAATTCCTCCAAGCCGGTGTGCAGGACTGATCAACAGTTACCGGAAACGTTTAGTTGCAGTTATTGCTGCACAAGGGGGTCACACCAGATACTGAAAGCAAAGGTTCACATACTTTTGCCACTCGCGGATGTGTAATATTGGATCATTTTCCTCAATAAATAAATGACCACGGAGAATATTTTTGTCTCATTTGTTTAACTGGGTTGTCTTTATCTACTTTTAGGATTTGTGTGAAAATCTGATGATGTTTCAGGTCATATTTATGCAGGAATATAGAAAATTCTAAAGGGTTCACAAACTTTCAAGCACCACTGTATGTCTCTCTCTGTTTTTCTCTCCTCACTGTCTCTTACACTCCGTCTCGCTCTCTCTCTCTTTCGTCTCTCTCTGCCTCTCTCAGTCTGTCTGTCTTTCCTTCTCTCTGTCTCTTACACTCCATTTTTCTCTCTCTTTGCCTCTTTTCCTGTCTATCCCTTTCTTGCTGTACATATGTCTCTCTCTCTCTCTCTCTCTCTCTCTCTCTCTCTCTCGGTCACACAGCCTGCTTTTAGCCCTTTATCACACCACACGTGCACAAACAAGACAGTAGTCTGTGGTGGCTTCATCACCACTGGTGTGGAGTGAGTCAGTGTAAATAAGCCGTTACTGTAAAAATAATCACGCATTAGAACAAGTGCATGAATGTTAACCCCTGATTTGCAGCTGGAGCTACTGTCGGAGCTGCTATTACTGAAGACCTAATCACCACCTTCTGCCCAATCAGTCAGCAGTTCTGAGATTTATTCTGATGTAATACCAAAACTATTGTTTTTTTTAATAATGTGAGTGATTGTTGAAAAGGTTACAGAATGAAGGTTTGCTTGCTTTATAATACAGTGACTGGTCGAGCGAAATGCTGTGTTAGTTTTTTTTTTATTTTTATATGAGGTAAAATGAAAGTAAATGGTTCTTAGATTAGAGTGAGCTGTGTTTTTAATAGAGCATAATTGTTTTTGATGTGAGGTGTGTGTTTGGGCCAAACTGAAACCAGCTGAAGTGTTTTTGAGGGTTTTTTCTTGCTCTGAGTGAGAGAACAGTTTCCACAGAGCCGGCCAACAAGTTCAGACTCTAAAATAACCTCGTAATGGTTTGTTTATTACGAGCAGTGTGATGATTTATGTCCTCCTTCGTGTCACGTCCTCAGTTCCTCATCCTTTTTCATTGTACTGTAGTAGTAATAATAATAATAATAGATCATGTATATTTTATCTCCACCAACTTTGTTGGAGAAGGTTATGTTTTCGTCTTCGTCTGTTTGTTACTTGCGAAAATCTCTGATTTTCACAAGTATGTTGATCTGTCTGTTTGTCCGTTTGTTTGTTGGTGCTCTAGCGTCGTCATTTCTTGACCAATCTTCACCAAAATGCACAGGGCAACTCACTAGGGTCACACAAAGACATCATTAGTTTTTGGTGGGTCAAGGTCAAATTTCAAGGTCACCAAGGTCAAATATTGTAAAAGCACCTAATCGGCCATAACTTCCATTTCTTTGTGATTTTCGCAAGTATCGTGCTCTGGACAACTTTTCATTTGTTTGTTTGTTCCCAATGTAACTCAAAAAGTAGTGAATGGATTTGGATGATATTTGGTGGAAAGGTGGGCAATGGGCCAAGGAACACAATTAAAATTTGATGCAAATCTGGATATGCGTATATAGACCCAGGATCCAGACATGTATGTGGATCCAGGATTTTTTTGCCTGTTCCCAATGTAACTCAATGAGTAGTGAATGGATTTGGATGAAATTTGGTGTACAGCTTTATTGTGATCTGAGGTTCAAGTGATTTTGATGTTGATAATATGTGGCTTGGTGGAGATATGCACTGTACCAGTTTCCCTTTTAGTTAATTGAGAACTTGTCTCTCAAGCTTGCTGCATAATTCAAGCGACAGCAGTAATACAGAAATCTTTTAAGAAGATATGAACTCTTACTGAGCCAAAAAAAAGCCATTAAAGAACTCTTGAAGGATTCCTGAGGTTTTCCTAATATGATATAATTTCAGATCTACAGTGATTACAACTCACTTGGAGCTGTTCATCTTCGTGAACTTGTTCCCATGGCAACACAGACAATAAAAACTCTACTTTTCATTCCATATATATATATATATATATATATATATATATATATATATAAAATATGGGGCGGCACGGTGGTGTAGTGGTTAGCGCTGTCGCCTCACAGCAAGAAGGTCCGGGTTCGATCCCCGTGGCCGGTGAGGGCCTTTCTGTGTGGAGTTTGCATGTTCTCCCCGTGTCCGCATGGGTTTCCTCCGGGTGCTCCGGTTTCCCCCACAGTCCAAAGACATGCAGGTTAGGTTAACTGGTGACTCTAAATTGACCGTAGGTGTGAATGTGAGTGTGAATGGTTGTCTGTGTCTATGTGTCAGCCCTGTGATGACCTGGCGACTTGTCCAGGGTGTACCCCACCTTTCGCCCGTAGTCAGCTGGGATAGGCTCCAGCTTGCCTGCGACCCTGTAGAAGGATAAAGCGGCTAGAGATAATGAGAGAGAGAGAATTTGCAAAAAATAAAAATAAAACTGCTTTGTTTCTCAAAATCCAGTGAATGTGGATAGAATAAAACAGTTATTCCACTCAGTCTCATCATCCATGCTACTGTTTTCTGGGAAAATCTTCGGGATTAAAAAATGCAGTTGTTGCTGAGTTACAAGAGGAATAAAGCATTTAGGGCCATAGTGGCATGTTAAAAAACTTCTGCTTTATCACACCACCACTTCATTGATTGTTCTCCTTTAGGAGCATGTCCTGAAGTGTTTCATTTTGTCCTGTATATATTGTATATGGAATATCTCGGTAAGTAATACAATAGCACTAATTATCAGTAACTGTCTCCCTGTCTCACCAGGCTCTTGCTCCACATCGGGCATTTCTGCTGTCAGCTCGAGTTCCTGCTAGGGTAAGTGTGTGTGTGTGTGTGTGTGTGTGTGTGTGTGTGGTTGGCTTAGAGAATTTTCCCATGAACCTGCAGTGGGAAGAGAACCAGTGCCAGGTTTAAACAGCTGTATAGACTGACTCTCTCTCTCTCTGTGTGTGTGTCTCTCTCTCTCTTTCTCTCTCTCTCTCTCTCTCTCTCTCTCACATTTCTTATTATGCCTGTGAGGACCTTCCTTTCACTGTGGAGACATTTGGTCCCAATCAAGATATAAAACCATGCCCAGACACATACACACGCTACAGAAAATCCAATTCAACCATACAAACGGGTGGCACATTAAAGAAAAAGCAACACCAATTATGTTAGTATACTAATATGTTAGTGTGGCAGTTCCTGATGTGGGTGGAGCACAGAAGCACGGCAGGCGAGTTGATGGTCACACACAAACTCTTTATTTCCCCTTACTACGAGCTTTTCAGCTTGCATTCACTCACTCACTCACTCACTCATTGTGGTTGGGAGGGAGCCCCTTTTCTCTGCTCTCTCCCTCCTTTTATGCTCCGTCCCTATAAGAAACGCGCGCACACACACACACACACACACACACACACATACACACACACATTAATTGACAGCAGGTGGAATGACTTAGCCACTTACCTTCCCCGATCCCGCCCTCCATTCACAGACTGCTGCTTGGCCACGCCCCCGCTGCCACAGACCCCCACCGCCCGACTCTGTCCAGAGAGCTGTCTGGCCTAAAGCTGACTCCCCTGCGACAGGACAGGAAGTCCACCACCACCATCTGCGCCCCCGGCCTGTAGATCACCTTGAACTTAAATGGCTGGAGGGTGAGATACCAACGGGTGATCCGCGCATTGGCATCCTTCATGTGGTGGAGCCACTGGAGGGGTGTGTGGTCCGAACAGAGAGTGAAAGGGCGCCCCAGCAGGTAGTATCGGAGGGCGAGGACCACCCACTTGATGGCAAGACACTCCTTCTCAATTGTGCTGTACTTACTCTCCCGCATCAACAGTTTCTGGCTGATGTACAGCACGGGCTGCTCCTTGCCCTCCATCTCCTGGGACAAAACGGCCCCCAGCCCTCTGTCTGATGCATCAGTCTGCAAAATAAAGGGGAGATAGAAGTTAGGGGAGTGCAAAAGTGGCCCCCCCACACAGTGCAGCTTTTACCTCAGAGAAGGCCTGTTAGCACTGCTCCGTCCACTGGACCGGATCTGGAGCCCCCTTTTTAATGAGATCGGTTAGCGGGCTAGTGACGTCCGAATAATTAGGTATAAACTTATGATAATAGCCAGCCAGCCCCAGGAACCGTCTCACCTCCTTTTTGGTCTTGGGCCTCGGGCAGGCCGCAATCGCTGCAGTCTTGTTAATTTGGGGATGCACCTGCCCATGACCCAAGTGGAACCCCAGATACCGTACTTCCACCCGCCCAATTGCACACTTTTTCAGGTTAGCTGTGAGGCCCGCTTGCCTCAGCAACTTTAGAACGGCCCTCAGGTGTTCCAAGTGCTGCGGCCAATCATGGCTGTAGATTATTATATCATCCAGATAGGCAGCCACGTAGGCAGCGTGAGGGCGGAGGACCCTGTCCATAAGCCGCTGGAACGTAGCGGGCACCCCAAACAACCCAAAAGGGAGTGTGACAAATTGGTGTAAACCAAATGGTGTGGAAAAGGCCGTTTTCTCTTGGGATAGAGGAGTCAAGGGGATCTGCCAATATCCCTTTGTTAGATCCAGTGTCGAATAAAAGCGAGCAGCGCCTAACCGATCAAAGCAACTCATCATTGTGAGGCATTGGGTATGCGTCAAATTTAGACACCGCGTTGACCTTTCTATAGTCCTTTCTATAGTCCACACAGAACCGGACCGACCTGTTGGTCTTGGGAACCAGGACCACAGGGCTGCTCCAGTCACTGTGGGACTCCTCGATTATGCATGGCCTTGAGTTTGGCCCGAACCACCTTTTTCTTGTGTTCGGGCAAGCGGTAAGGGTGGCTACGCACTACCACCCCCAGGGGCATTTCGATGTGGTGTTCTATGAGGTGAGTATGACCAGGCAGGGGCGAGAACACGTCAGAAAATTCCTTTTGCAACTTGGCCATCTCCATGAGTTGGGCCGGTGAGAGGTGGTCTCCACAAGGGTCCGAGATGTTATCTTTTTCACCTCCGCCCCCAGCTCCGCCTTCTCTGCGACTACCGATGCCAACACCATGGGGACCCCCTCATTCCAGTGTTTTAAAAGGTTGAGGTGGTAGATTTGCAATGCCTCGCCCCTATTCGTTCGCCTCACCTCATAGTCGATGTCCCTGACTCGCTGTGTGACCTCGAAGGGCCCTTGCCACTTGGTGACTAATTTGGAGCTCGACGTGGGCAATAATACGAGCATTTTGTCTCCCAGTGTGAACTCTGTAAGGCGCGTGCCCTTGTCATACAGCTGGATTTGACATTCTTGTGCCTGCCGGAAATTCTCCTGGGTTAGGTGTGTGAGGGTGTGGAGTTTTGCGCGCAGGTCAAGAACATAGTGGATTTCGTTTTTGCTAGGTGAAGGTCCCTCCTCCCAATTTTCCCGTAGGATGTCCATAATGCCATGCAGCTTAGGCCCATATAATAATTCAAATGGAGAAAATCCCATGGAGACTTGCGGGACCTCTTGTACTGCGAATAACGGGCTCGAGCCACTTATCCCAATTACGCGCATCTTCACTTATGAATTTCTGAATTATGTTCTTGAGTGTTTGGTTAAATCACTCTACTAAGCCATCCGTTTGTGGGTCATGGACACTGGTGCAGATAGACAATCCCTAATAACCCATACAGTTCGCGCAGTGTGCGTGACATAAACGTAGTGCCTTGGCCTGTCAGGATTTCTTTCGGAATCCCGACCCGGGAGATAAAGCAGAAGAGTGCTTCCACAATACTGCGTGCTGAAATATTGCAGAGAGGCACTGCTTCCAGATATCGCGTTGCATAGTCCACCAGGACTAAAATAAAGCGATATCCCCATGCTGACCGATCTAATGACCCGACGAGATCCATCCCAAGTCGCTCAAACGGGGTCTCGATTAGAGGAAGAGGGCGCAGCAGCGCTTTTGGAGTGGCCATGGGATTGACTAATTGGCATTCATGGCATGCCGCACACCACCAATGGACATTCCCGCGAATCCCTGGCCAATAGAACCGGGCCATTATTCGGGCTAGTGTTTTATCTTGCCCTAAGTGTCCAGCCATGGGATTAAAGTAAGCCACATGGAATACGAGTTCCCTACGGCTCTTTGGGATTAACAATTGGGTTATTCGTTCACTAGATTGAGTGTCCTGCGTCACTCAATACAATCTATCTTTAATAATAGGAAAATAAGGGAAGTTCGGTGCCGCGCCTGGCTGAAGAGTTTGACCATCAATTACTCTCACTTGGTCAAACGCATGCTGCAGTCTTGTCTCGCGACTGCTTGAATGGGAAATCCCCAAGGGAATCCCCGAGAGAGGGAGGAGGAGCGGGCTGCTTCTCACTCTGATGCGGTGTTGACATAGACGGCTCTGTGACAGTTTCTCCAGTCAAGATCCTGGTGTGGCATTCCCATGACCTACTAGTGCAGGACCCACTACATGTTAAATATTCCACCAGCTTTTTAAACCCTGGCCAGTCAGTATCCAAAATCAACGAGTGGGTGAGAAGGACTAACCGCCGCCTTTACTCTATGCATTTGGCCCCAGAATAGAATACGGATGGACACTAATGGATAATTATGAACATCCCCATGCACACACAACACTTTCACCACTTGTGCTCTCCCCAGTGCCTCACCTTGCACCTGGCGTTTGTGAATTGAGGTCTGATTACAACCGGAATCCACCAAAGCGTGATATGTATCCCCTTGAACACTTGCTGGTATGCGATATGTTCCGGCCTGATCGGGGGTGGTTTCTGGCACATTGGGGATCCGGATCACAGCTCCCACCTCCCTTGCAGAGCTCCGACTCTGGAGATGCTCCGACTCCCCGCCACGCCAGCACACCGGCCCAGGCTTTCCCTCTGCACTGGTGTTATGGGTGTCATTCACCTGAGGAGGAGACAACACAGACACAGAAGAGGGAGATGGGAGGACACCACGGGTATGACGGGCCGGCTGGGAAGGAGCCGGCTGCCGCCTCCACAGCAGGGGAACGGAGTGGGGAGGGGAACGAGAGACGGGGGGGAGAAGAGAAGCGAGGGGAGATGCCTCGTCTGCTTGCCATCAGAGCCGCCTCCAGATGGTCCTCCACCAGCTCGATGGCTCATTCCAGCGACGCTGAGCAATGACACTGGACCCATTCCGCCGTTCCTTCCAGAAATCGAGAGATGAACTGTTCCAGTGCCACCAGATCGATGATCTCATCGGCGTCGTGGTCTTCCGCCCTCAGCCACCGCTGGCAGGCATCCCGGAGTTGCTGGCCAAATGCAAACGGCCGGCTGACCTCCTCCAATGCTAGCGTCCGGAAGCGCTGGCGATGTTGTTCAGGGGAGCAGCCGACCCACTGCAGGATGGCTTTCCTCAGGTCAGCATACACCAGTCGGCACTGTCAGCAGGGAGCTGCTGCGCTGCAAGCTGCACCTCGCCAGTCAGGAGCGGGAGGAGGCGCACCATGTGCTGCTCCAGCAGCCACCCCCACACCTCAGCTGCTTGCTCGAAGAGGGCAGGGAATGCTTCTGGATTGTCCTGTGGGCCCATCTTCATGGGGGTGCCGGCTGCGGTGATGGTCGCTGACGCGAGCAGATGCCGGAACGCCTGGTGATCTTCCTGCTGGGCCAGCATCAAGGCTTCGAAGCGTTGCTCTTGTTCCTTTTGGAGGACGGTCAGCGCTTGATGCTGGTTCTGCTGGGCGGTAGCGAGGGCAAGGATGAGCTCTTTGAATGGGGAGGACTCCATGGGGTGGTTCCCATCTGTGCGTCCCAGGTTTTGGCACCACTGTGGCAGTTCCTGATGTGGGTGGAGTATAGAAGCACGGCAGGCGAGTTGGTCACACACAAACTCTTTATTTCCCTTTACTATGAGCTTTTCAGCTTTCATTCATTCATTTATTCACTCACTCACTCTATGCACACACATGCGTTGTGGTCAGGAGGGAGCTCCTTTTCTCTGCTCTCTCCCTCCTTTTATGCTCTGTCCCTGTAACAAACACACACATTAATTGACAGCAGGTGGAATGACTTAGCCACTTGCCTTCCCTGACCCCACCCTCCATTCACAGACTACTGCTTGGCCACGCCCCTGCTGCCACAGTTAGTAATCACTGTTCAAGTCCTCTTCAAGTTTGGTAGCTACTTGTCTGGTCAGAGTGCTGGTCTGGAGCTCTGCCTATTGAATATACATTTGCAGATTGTCTTTATATCTAATTTTTGGGTTCCTTATGCAAGCTTACCATACATCAGGTCCCTGGGAATTCTGGACTCATTCATGTGGGTCACATGGCCAGCCCAGTGTAGCTGGACCTGGAGGAGCCTCTTTTTGATGCTCTCAGAGCCAGTTCTGTGGAGAACTTCCTGGTTGGTGATTCGGTTCTGCCAGCAGATCCGCATAATCAACCACAGAGAACAGACCTGTAACTGTTCCAGCTGCTTGATACACTTGGGGTCCAGGTTTCACAGACATATTTGAGTGAGTGGAGAACTGGAGCTTTATAAACCTTCAGCTTTCTCTGGAGTGGAATGTCATTGTGCTACAAGACTTTGACCCAGAAATGTTCGAGCATCTGGCTGGCTTTCTGGATCCTTTTGTCAAGGGCTTTTGAGGAAAGCCATGGTCTAATGGTTAGAGAAGCAGCTTTGGGATCAAAAGGTCACCAGTTCAATTTCCTGGACCAGCAGAAATGGCTGAAGTGCCCTTGAGCAAGGCATCTAACTGCTGTATGTCGCTCTAGATAAGAGCATCTGCTAAATGCCAGTAATGTAATGGATCCATCACTGGCCAGGTATTTAAAGCTCTCCACCTTCTTCAGGAGAATGCCTTTAGTGGTGATGCAGGGCTGCTCTTTTGTATAGGCTGAAGGAGGACTTCTGTCTTTCCAAGACTGATTGTCAACCCAAACTATTTAGTTGCTTTGGTGACCTTGTTGACAATATGAAAGATGTAAATGGAAATGTGCTGACAAACAAAGAGAGTGTATTAAGAAGGTGGAAAGAGTACTTTGAGGAGAATCCAAGAGAGAAAAGGTCAGATTTGTTGGAGACAGCAAAACAGGAAGCAGAGTTGGTTAGTAAGGATGAGGTGAGGGCAGCCATGAAAAGAATGAAGACTGGGAAAGCAGTCGGACCAGATGGTATCCCGATTGAGGCTTGGAGATGTTTGGGTGAGACGGCTGTGGAGTTCCTAACGAGATTGTTTGTTTGTTTGTTTGTTTGTTTGTTTGTTTGTTTGTTTGTTTAATAAGATCCTAGAGAATGAGAAAATGCCAAATGAATGGAGAAAGAGTGTGCTAGTCCCAATATACAAGAATAAGGGAGATGTACAGAGCTGCAGTAATTACAGAGGAATAAAACTGATGAGCCACACTATGAAGTTATGGGAAAGGGTATTGGAGGCGAGATTGAGAAGAGAGGTAGTAATCTGTGAACAGCAGTATGGGTTTATGCCAAGGAAGAGCACGTTGGATGCAATTTTTGCTTTAAGAATGTTAATGGAGAAGTACAGAGAAGGCCAGAGAAAGCTACATTGTGTGTTTGTAGACCTGGAGAAGGCATACGATAGAGTGCCGAGAGATGAGTTATGGTATTGTATGAGAAAGAGTGGAGTGAATGAGAAGTATATTAGAGTGGCGCAAGACATGTATGAGAACCGTGAAACAGCAGTGAGGTGTGCAGTTGGAACAACTGAATGGTTCAAGGTGAAGGTGGGACTCCATCAAGGATCTGCTTTGAGTCCTTTCTTGTTTGCCATAGTGATGGATAGCTTGACAGATGAAGTGAGGCAAGAGCCACCATGGAACATGATGTTTGCGGATGATATCATGATATGTGGTGAAAGTAGAAAGGAGGTTGAGTTGGGTTTGGAGAGATGGAGGTATGCATTGGAATGAAGAGGAATGAAGGTGAGCAGGAGCAAAACAGAATATGTGCATCAATGAGAATGGGGATGAGAGTGTAGTGAAGATGCAAGGAGTAGACGTAAAGAAAGTTGGTGAATTCAAGTACCTGGGGTCAACTGTGCAGGAAAATGGGGGCTGCGATAGTGAGGTGAGAAAGAGAGTGCAGGCAGGGTGGAGCAGTTGGAGAAGGATTTCGAGTCATTTGTGATAGGAAAGTCCCAGCAAAAGTGAAAGGTAAGATGTATAAGACAGTAGTGAGACCAGCTGTGATGTATGGATTGGAGGCTGTACCCTTAACGAAGAGACAGGAGGCAAAGTTGGAGGTGGTGGAGTTGAGGATGTTAAGGTTTGCGATGGGAGTGACAAGGTTGGACAGGATAAGGAACGAGCACATCAGAGGGACAGCACATGTGGAGAGCTTGGGAATTAAGCTAAGAGAGATGAGACTGAGATGGTATGGGCACATCCTGAGAAGAGATGCAGAGCATGTGGGAAGGAGAATGTTGAGGATGGAGCTGCCAGGCAAATGAAAACGAGGAAGGCCAAAGAGGAGATATATGGATGTGGTGAGAGAGGACATGAAAGTGGCAGGTGTGGTAGAGAAGGATGCGGAAGACAGGGAGCAATGGAGACGAAAGATCCGCTGTGGCGACCCCAAATCAGGAGCAGCCAAAAAAAGAAGTTGACAATAGTCTGCAGGTAGTCCCTACAGTGGGCCATGAGGGCTCAGTCATCAGGAAACAGTGCTTCAGTTATGAGCCTCCACAGCATTTTGGTTTTGGCTGTGAAACCTGTCCAGATGGTATCTTCTGTAGACACCAAGTCTAGTTCCTTGACAGCATGCAGGAGCACTTGTTTGGAGAACAGGTTGAAGAGAACCAGGGTGAGGATGCATGCTTGCTTTATGCTGTTCAAGATTCTGAATTTCTCAGATGGCTCTTTCTTGGAGAAGATTTCACCTGTCATGCTGTCACAGAACAGCTGGATGAGGGTGATAATCTTGGGTGGGTATCCTAGATTTCTGAAGATGATCCAAAGTTCTGAGAATGATTGTTTGACAGGATTGCTTTGCTCTTTTTAGCAAGCAGGTCCTCAATTGTTCACATAAAACCAGTCTTAGTGAGTCCATTTCTTGGGTCCAAGCACTGACTGATGTCTCTGTACATATCCCTGTAGTCCAGTGGCAGACAATTTATTGTACAGGCTAGTCGGGGGGGGTGGCATGGTTAAAGGCTATATGGAGGGGCTTGGGATGTTTCCAGTGGAGCTGAGTGACATGTAACTTCAAAGTGATAAGGACATGCCTCTGGTCTGTCCAGCACTCTGCTTCTCCCATGGCCCAGGTAATGAGGATGTCATGTTAGTAGATGATGGCATTGTCGGTCAGGTGGTACTGTCTAGATCTGTGGTACATCTAGGTGGTTTTGTACTTGTTCATCATCCTGATCAATGTGTTTGTGAAGGTCAGTTCATGCTATGCACATTTGCTCAGCAGTAGTAGACCATGCTGTTCATCTTGGTGATGCAACGTTTGCCTAGCTCACTGTCCTATTTGGAGGAGTTAGTAACTGGTAAGCAGAACTGTACAGCATAGAACTGCGTATGGTGTCATGGTTAGCACTGTCACCTCACAGCGGTACCGGATTCAAACCTCATGGCTGATGGGGGGCCTTTCTGTGTGGATTTTCCATGTTCTCCCCATGTCTGTGCAGGTTTCTTTGGTTGCCTCCCACAGTTGAAAGACATGCAGATTTGGTAAAAACATCCATTACATTATAGGCATTTAGCAGATGCTCTTATCCAGAACAACATATAGCATACCCTGGGGAACAGGTAGGGGTTAGGTACCTTGCTCAAGGCCACCTCAGCCATTCCTGCTGGTCCAGGGAATCAAACCAGCAACCTTCTGGTCCCAAAACTGCTTCTCTAACAATTAGGCCATGGCTTCCAGTCACTGGGGTTGCACAAACCAGCACGAGGGATGGGTAGGAGTGGCATCCCTCATCCAACATTAGCTACAGAAAGGCAAGTTGCCTGAGGAGACTCATCGTCATCATCATCATCATCATAATAATAATAATAATAATAAATGGGCAGCACGGTGGTTAGCACTGTCGCCTCACAGCAAGAAGGTTCTGGGTTTGAACCCAGTGGCCAATGGGGGCCTTTCTGTGTGGAGTTTGCATGTTCTCCCCATGTCTTCATGGGTTTCCTCTGGGTGCTCCGGTTTCCCCCACAGTCCAAAGACGTGCAGGTTAGGCTAATTGGTGGCTCTAAATTGACTGTAGGTGTGAATGAGTGTGAATGGTTGTTTGTCTCTGTGTCAGCCCTGCAATGGCCTGGCGACTTGTCCAGGGTGTACCCCGCCTCTCACCCATAGTCAGCTGGGATGTGGATAATGGATGGATGGATATTGTGTGCATAATAATATGGATAATAATAAATGCTCTAATGGAGTAAGTGGGCGGTGATGTTTCATAGACAAGTCTCTAATTTGTTTCACTAGACTGTTCTTAATGGCATAACCATGTTGATTTATCACCTGACTGTTTCTGTTTTCCAGATTTTTTTTTTTTTTTTAAGATTGATAATTTGTCAGGAAATAAAATGTACTATCTTGATATCACACATCACAAAAACACCTTCACTTATTACAAACTCTAATCAAGTACTCTTCTTTGTTTTGTTTTGTTTTTTTTGTTCTAGATAGAACAAAGCTTCAATTTCTTCGACATCCAAACGGTGGGCAGCAGCAGGACAGGACAGGTGTGTTTCTCTTCATCTGTTTCAAATTCACTCTGTATGAGCTCCAGCCCACACTCCTATATAATCTAACACAGAGCTGTTGCGTAACATGGACATGCACCAGCTGAGATCAAAAACACACAGCAGATCTGACATTCAAGTCAATTTCAGCATGGAAAATGACTGTAAAAATGGAGAATGAGTAACTGAATTATTATCTGCTATCACATGTGAGATTTTTGTGAGGAACATATGCGGTAATGATAAATAAAGAAGTGCATCATTTGACTCCTCTGTTGTTTGAGATTCTTTAAGTCGTAGACAATTTTCATTCAACACTTCAGCTGATGACTGTTAAAGACCCACTGACAGTCATTTCGTATTAATTTTTAAACAAACTCCATGACTATCTATGACTATCTACTACTCCATGACTATCTATGACTCCAAAGATAAATTCTGGTTTTAATTCTTGGTTTAACTGTCCGTTTTAAACATCAGAAGTAATTTTAAATTTCGCGCAGGGAGATTGACCTGGATATGAACTGGGCTCATTCAGAGATGCCGGAAGTGACGTCACATCAGTGTGTCATTTTTGTTTACAAGTCACTATGTTGGTTCAGTTCTCACAAGTCTTGTGATATTGAGCTGTGGTTTTGTTGTGATTTCCTTGCGTGAAAAAGTTAAATGGCGTCTAACCGAAAAGGGATTATATGTGTGGCTTACAGGCCTCTGCATGCTCTTGCGACAAGGCTTTCGCAGATAGCTTTTCGCAGACAGTTGTAATTTATTGTTGAGCGGGGGAATAGGCGTGCGCGATGTTATTCACCGGCACAACGCAAGGGGGGGCGAAGTCGCTAGGAGTAGTTGGTGGGTGTGGTTAGTGGAGTGTTTATCCTCCGGTTACTTATAATGACTAGAACTTTTTTTTTTATAATGACTAGAACTGGAGTCGTATAGATGTCCGTACTTCCTCAATCAACCGCTCTTCATGCTGCTCCATCTTCGCTCGTGTTTTTAAAAATGCCGGTCGTGAAAACAAAACAAACCGGGAAAGTAGGGAAGCGGAAGTGCGTGTACAGCGGGTAGAGTGGACCAATCAGAGCCCTCTTGTCTGCGGCGCTGTCTGCGAGGCTTCTGCGGTGATCACAATTTTTGGGAGGTGCGCGCAGAGCGTCTGCGAAGGTGGGGGGCTACGCAGACACTGTCTGCGACACCGTCTGCGAGGACTGGGTTGTCAGCATAAATTGGCCTTACAGGAGGTGCGCGCAGAGCGTCTGCAAAGGTGGGGGGGCTACGCAGACACTGTCTGCGACACCGTCTGCGAGGACTGGGTTGTCAGCTTAAATTGGCCTTACGGGTGTTCTAACACCACGTCGGAAGGAGTGAAACTCCATTCCTTTCCTTGGAAAAAACACCCTGAAATAGCAAAAGAGTGGGAAAGAAACGTTTCCAAAGCACGTGCGAACTGGAAGTCAACAAAATGGTCACGTCTCTGTTCAGCACATTTCGAGGAGCACTGTTTCACTTTGTCGTCCAGAACTCGAAGAACATTTGATCCAACTTATCCACTGGTGTTGGAGGAGTCGGCTGTGCCGACGTTGTTTGACAGGCCCGGGCCGAATCAATCTGTCAAAAGAGAAACAGATGACAGCAGACCCCCCGAAGGGGCGGTCAAAAAGCGAAAGTCCGGTGGTGCCTTTGCCAAAAGAGAACGAGCCAGGGTACGTGGCTATGTGTTGTTATTCAATACATGTATGTTGTTTAAAATTTGTTGTAACGTCACAAATGCGTCTTATACCATTGCATATTACTTATCAATAGGCCAAAGCAGCTAATACCAGTAATGTATAACAACTGAAAGGCCAATACCTTGTTTCATATATTTAGTTAGGATAATATACATGATATATGTGTGGAGTGATAGATATAAGATGTCATCCGGCATGTTTTGAAAGTTTGTGAACCCTTTAGAGTTTTTGATATTTCTGCATAAATATGACCTAAACTTCTGGTAGCTACTGTATCTAACATGATCTAACAGGAGCTTAGACATGATGTTTTTTGGAGTGGGACCAATAGTGTGACGTGACCAGGACCATATGTTTAAGACATTATGCTGTTTAAACAGAATCTTTAATAGACGTGAGGGCAGACAATCTCGATAGCTTCCCTGCTTCATGTTTTGTTTTCATGCAATCCAGAACGACATACACTGATGTGACGTCACTCGCCCTAGCGGCAAAAACGGGCAAATGGCTCATGGCGCTTGTAGAAGCCGGGGCAAAAAACACAAAATCGGCTCTGAAATTCTTGATTTTCTACAAAGACGACCCTTTATTCAAGTTGAGTTTTGGATATTTTATTTCACAATACAGCAATAAAACAATAAATATTTACACATATTACGTGGTGTAAAAAGTTGTGTCAGCGGGTCTTTAAAGCTATAAGAATTGCAAATTATATTTAATCTAGTGCTGGGCAATATGACAAAACATTATATCAGGACACTTGAAGATATTTTTGTGATGCATGATGAGAGGCATTTGACTACATTCTCACCTGTACTTAGTGTTGCAGACTTGTGATCCTGTCACCTAGGAAGCATGTTAATGGACCAAAGAATCAGTCCCGGGGCAGGCACACAGACAGAGACATAGAAAGACAGGCGGACCTAAAGACCAAGATCTCTTTCGAATGCTGACGTAATCAAGCCGGAAGTTTTTTTTTTTGTTGTTTTTTTTTTTTATACCAATCAGGAAAGTGTGTAGGCAGTAATCATCATTTAAACTCGTTTTTGTGCAATACTTCGTTTGGAAAAGAGTTTTCAAAATGGCGGCGCTGACACTTCTTCACGTTTCGAAGTCTCGCAGTTTTATAAATGAAATGAAATAAAGAAAATGTAGCTTTATGGGGGCCAGACAGATGTCCTCACAAGGTGACAACTGATATATTGCTCGGTTTATATACACATTTGGTCCCCAATAGGAGATAAAAACATCTTTCACTCTCTCTCTCTCACACACACACACACACACACACACACACACACACACACACACACACACACGTAAGTAGACCTAAACTAACCAGCTACAGGTGTGTGTGTGTGTGTGTGTGTGTAGTTGGTGGTGGACTATGATAAGGGACAGCTGTGGGTGAAGCTCAGATCTAATGAGGAGGTTGATGAAGTCATCGCTCAGATAGGGATCAGCATACAGGAGCACTGCCCCGGACTCAACCCAATGTATGTACACCTACCTGTCTGTCTTTCTCTGTCTATCTCTGTCTTTCTATTGGTCTGTTCTGTCTGTCTATGTACCTGTTTGTCTGTCTGTATGTCTTTCTCTCCCTCTGTCTCTCTGTGTCCCCCATTTTCATATAATATGTGGTGTGTGTGTGTGTGTGTGTGTGTGTGTGTGTGTGTGTGTGTGTGTGTGTGTGTGTGTGTTAGGAGGGTGATGAAGAAGTTATCTCTGAAGCCTGCTGAGAGGATAACCAGTCTACAGGCACTCTGGGAAAATAATCCTCCCACTGATACTGGGCCTTGTGGTACACACACACACACACACACACACTCTAACACATTCTAATCTGATCTCTTTCTTACTCTCTCTTTCTCTCCCCCTCTCTCTCTGTGTCTCAGGTGCTTTTTCTCGTATGTACTGGTGTGTGTGTGATCAGATGGGGCTGCCTTACAGAGCAGAGGTTCAGTGGGTATGTGTGTCCTTCTCTCTCTCTCTTTCGCCCTTTTTCCACTTTTCATTCCTTTTTCTCCATCTCTAGGATGTGGACACTATCTACCTCACCCAAGACACAAAAGAACTCAACCTACAAGACTTTATCCACCTGGAGACCAGGTACCAGAAGTGTGTGTGTGTGTGTGTGTGTGTGTGTGTGTGTGTGTGTGTGTGTGTGTGTGTGTGTGTAGGAAAGTTGTACGTCGGTATGTTGATATGGTGTGTTTTGTTCTTTGTCATGGCCAGGGACCTGATGGCTATTGTGGCAGTGCTGGAGTACAACCAGTGGTTCACTAAACTCTCGCTCAAGGATTATAAACTGGTGCGTCTCGTCTCACTGTCTTCCCACTGTTTCCTCACTGTCCTCTCAATATCCCCTCACTGTCCCTTCACTATCCCCTCACTGTCCTCTCACTGACCCCTCACTGTCAGCTCACTATCCCCTCACTATTCACTTACTGTGCCCTCACTATCCTCTCACTGGACACTGTCCCCTCACTGTCCTCTCACTGTGCCCGCACTATCCCCTCACTATCTTCTCACTGCCCTCACTGTACCCTCTCTATCCTCTCACTGTCCCCTCATTCTGCCCTCACTGTCTGCTCACTCTCCCCCTATATCCCCTCACTGTCCCTACTCTGTCCTCTGACTGTTCCCTCACTGTCCCCTCACTGGCTGCCTTGTGGAAACTGTTACTTTTTTCTACTAATATGTGCTTTATATATATATAATGTATATGTATGTATGTATGTGTGTATATATGTATGTGTGTGTTTAGTCTACAGATTTATGTGATCAGATCTTGAGAGTTGTGGCTCGTTCTAGCAGATTGGAGGAGTTGGCTCTGGAAAACACAGGACTCAAAGCGTAAGGAAAGACAGAAATCAGAAAAACATTTAACAAGCGTAATGTATATTTATTTTTGATTTATTTTATTGTAATTTCACAATGAAAAATAGCCAATAAGTTTGTTTTATTCAATATATATTTAGCCTGTGCACTCCAGAGATGCAGTATTTATTTATTTGTTTGTTTATTTATTTATTCACTCATTTAATAGTGATTTTGCACAGAAGTTGGCCAACGCTCTGAGCCAGAACCCACACTCAGCTCTACACACAATCAACCTGGCCAACAACTCGGTGGAGGACAAAGGTGTCACACCTGCAGCATATACTTTTAAACATTTAAATATATGTATTTATACATGTGCTGTAAATGCAGAACATTCAAAAAAGTCATCATTAAAATTAGGACTGTAAATATTCAAGCTGAAGTAAATTATCCAGGTTTATTGAAATGGTGCTGTTGCTCATGATGACGATGATGATGACGGCAATGACAGCGATGGTAATGATAATTTCCTTGATGAAAATGGCAAGGATGATGACAATAACTATGATGGTGGCTATGATGATGACTATGATGATGATCATGGTGACTATGAAGATGATGATCATGATGACTATGACGATGATGGTGGTAATGATGACTGTGATGATGATGGTGGTAATGATGGTGATGACAATGACTGTAATGACAGTGACTGGGACAGAAGTATTCAACTGGTGTGAAGAAATTGTAGGGGGATGGGGGTGAGATGAAAAATGTCATTCAAATATTAATTTTTTCAAGAGCATTTCAGATGCCAGCATTTACATGTTTTTGATAAGAGCTTCACTTTTTAACAGTGGGATGCAAAAATATGCCAAAAGTGCAGTCTTGTTTTTATGCCCCAATACAGCGTGCTCACTTTCTCTCACAGGAAATGGAGATTTTTTGGAAAGTTAAAAAAAAATCTGTGTGTCTGATTGAATTATCAATTTAAATAGGTGTTTAATATCAGGTAAGTATATTTGTTAGGGTTTTTTTTTGGGGGGGGGGGGGGTCGTGGGGAAAATGTTTGAATACCTGTAGACTGGGATAATGGCTCTGATGACTGTGATGATGACAATTATGATGATAAGACGATGATGATGATGATGATTATTATTATTATTATTGGTGATGATTACTATTAATGATGATTATGACAATGATGACAGCAATAAAGTTTTTATTATTATTATTATTATTAATGGTAATGATTATGACAATGAGGGCGACACGGTGGTGTAGTGGTTAGCGCTGTCGCCTCACAGCAAGAAGGTCCGGGTTCGAGCCCCGTGGCCGGCGAGGGCCTTTCTGTGCGGAGTTTGCATGTTCTCCCCGTGTCCGCGTGGGTTTCCTCCGGGTGCTCCGGTTTCCCCCACAGTCCAAAGACATGCAGGTTAGGTTAACTGGTGACTCTAAATTGACTGTAGGTGTGAATGTGAGTGTGAATGGTTGTCTGTGTCTATGTGTCAGCCCTGTGATGACCTGGCGACTTGTCCAGGGTGTACCCCGCCTTTCGCCCATAGTCAGCTGGGATAGGCTCCAGCTTGCCTGCGACCCTGTAGAACAGGATAAAGCGGCTAGAGATAATGAGATGAGATGAGATTATAACCATGATGGCAGTGCTAATGATGATGGAGATGAAAATGATAAAGATTATTATTATTATTATTGTCTTCATTATTATTGTTGTTATTGATGAGGATGATGGGTTGTTTTTTTTCCCCCCTCAGGTATTTTGTCTCTGAGTTCTCCACTGGGAAAACTTCCATCTGGACTGAAACATCTGAACCTCTCAAAAAACTCCCTCTCAGCTAAAGGTGCACAACACACACACACACACACACACACACACACACACACTCTCTCTCTCTCTCTCTCTCTCTCTCTCTCTCTCTTTCTCTCTGTTACTTTAACAGTATAACATCATTGGGTTTTGTTAATTGTGTGTGTGTGTGTGTGTGTGTGTGTTTAGGTGTGAATATTCTGGCTCAGTCTCTGTGTTCCAACTCATCCATCTTTAACACACTCACACACCTTGACCTGTCTGGAAACACACTGAGGGGAGACGACGTGCCTGTATGCGCACACACACACACACACACACACACACACACAGAGGTACACACTGACGTTGGCTGTGTTATGAAGCAGCAGGTTTGTGCGTGTGTGTGTGTGTCGGTAGAACCTGTGGAACTTCCTGAGTCAGCCGAACAGCCTGCACACTCTGGACCTGTCCAACTGTGACTGTGCTCTGGACCTGGTCAGTGACCGTCACAGCTCCTTACACACACTCCTGTAACTTATACAGCAACTGCACACTAAATGATCTGAGTAAAGAAATACATTGCTGCTCTGTTTAAACATATTATTTACATCTAGTTTTCTGGGTGAGATTTTTATTATTTCCTTAAACACCAGAACACTTAAGAGTAGCACGAATTACAGATACGGACCTAACAATGTTTACACATTCCACATATTAACATCAGCGTATACTGCTTGAGTTAGCCGCAAAAATACCCAAAAAAGAGCCATCATCCCCCCACCCCCTACAATAAAACAGTAGATGAGCCAATCACTTGATGAATCTGGAAAGATTGATAGCGGCGGACACCCTGGAAGCCCCACCCACTTCCTTCATCTTATGTTGGTAATCTCTCATCTTGATTTTCACGCTTGATAGATGGCGCTCTCTCACTTTGTCCCGTCACAGTTACCATATAACCCCTTATATACGCACACTACAGATTCTATCTTAGACAAGTGATAGTGTCTTGCAAAAGTATTCATCCCCCTTGGTGTTTGTCCTGTTTTGTCGCATTACAAGTTGGAATTCAAATGGATTTTTGGGGGGTTAGCACCATTTGATTTACACAACATGCCTACCACTTTAAAGGTGCAAATTATTGTTTTACTGTGACACAAACAATGATTTAAGATGAAAAAACAGAAATCTGGAGTGTGCATACGTATTCACCTCCCAAAGTCAATGCTTTGTTGAGCCACCTTTTCCTGCAATTACAGCTGCAAGTCTCTTGGGGTATGTCTCTATTAGCTTAGCACATCTAGCCACTGGGATTTTTGCCCATTCCTCAAGGCAAAACTGCTTCAACTCCTTCAAGTTAGATGGATTGTGTTGGTGTACAGCAATCTTCAAGTTATGCCACAGATTCTTAATTGTATTGAGGTCTGGGCTTTGATTAGGCCATTCCAAGACATTTAAAATATTTCCCTTTAAACCATCCCAGTGTAGCTTTAGCAGTATGTTTAGGGTCATTGTCCTGCTGGAACATGAACCTTTGTCCCAGTCTCAAACCTCTGGCTGACTCAAACAGGTTTTCCTCCAGAATTGCCCTGTATTTAGTGCCATCCATCTTTCCTTCAGTCCTGACCAGCTTTCCTGTCCCTGCAGATGAAAAATATCCCCACAGCATGATGCTGCCACCACCATGCTTCACTGTAGGAATGGTGTTCTCAGGGTGTTGGGTTTGCACCACACGTGAAGTTTCCCGTGATGGCCAAAAAAATTCAATTTTATTCTCATCTGACCAGAGAGTCTTCTTCCATGTGTTTGGGGAGTCTGCCACAGGCTGTTGGGCAAACTCCAAACGTGTTTTCTGATTTTTTTTCTTTAAGCAATGACTTTATTTCTGGCCCTCTTCCATAAAACCCCACTCTGTGAAGTGTATGACTTAAAGTGGTCCTATGGATAGATACTCCCATTTCTGCTGTGGATCTTTGCAGCTCCTTCAGTGTTATCCCTTGCTGGCCAAAAGGCCCGAAGGGGGATTATGTCGTGGCAATGTCTGTCCGTCCGTCCTGGGAAGTTTCTGAAATCAACTCCTCTCACAATTTTTGGAGGAATTTCATGAAACTTGGCAGGATTCTTTGTTATATGTCGGTAATATGCATATTGCAATTTTGTTCAATTCAGTCGCATTTTACCAGAGTTATGGCACAGTTGCCAGCAGGGGATATTGTGCTCTCAGAGCACTCTTGTCTTTGGTGTCTTTATTGCATCTCTGATTAATGCCCTCCTTGCCCGGTCTGTGAGTTTTGGTGGGTGGCCTTTTCTTGTCAGGTTTGTAGTAGTGCCATATTCTTTCCATTTTGCTACTGGATAATGGATGTAATGGTGCTCCGTGGGATATTCAAAATTTGGGATATTTTTTATAACCCAACCCTGATCTATACTTCTCCACGACTTTGCCTCTGACCTGTTTGAAGGCTCCTTGGTTTTCATGTTGTGTGCTTAGTCGTGTTGCAGATTCAGGGTCCTTCCAGAACAGGTTGATTTATACAGACATTATGTGGCAAATCATGTGACACTCTGATTGGACACAGGTGGATCTTAATCAACTAATTATGTGAGTTATGAAGTGACTTGGTTGGACCAGCTCTTATTTAGGGGTTTTACACGAAAGGGGGTGAATACCTATGCATACTCCAGATTTCTGTTTTTTCATCTTAATCATTGTGTCACAATAAAACAATAATTTGCACCTTTAAAGTGGTAGGTATGTTGTGTAAATCAAATGGTGATAACCCTCAAAAAATCCATTTTAATTCCAGTTTGTAATATGACAAAATAGGATAAACACCAAGGGGGATGAATACTTTTGCAAGACAATGTATGTGATTGTGTTGAAAATGCTGAAAATACTCTTTCTCCTGTCTATACCATTCAGGTCTGCTCTTCTTTACTCCGAGGCTCTCTGAAGCATCTTTCTGTCCTCAACATGTCCAAGAGTGTCTTGAATACTAAGTAAGAAATATACACATAAACACACACAAGGTTTTCTGCAGGACAGTGTCAACAGTATCAACATAACAGTTAATTATTTCTTTATTATGTCTTGTGTGCCCCCTGCAGGAAGGGAAAGGAGTTGCCCTCCTCCTTTAAGCAGTTCTTCAGCACCGCCCTGGCCCTCAACACCATCATCCTGTCTGGCACCAAACTGCCTCCAGAGGCCCTCAAGTGAGTCGCACAAAGCTGTCTTTTTTTTTATTATCCTCCTGTTGAGATAAAAGCGGAGCAGGATGAAACATGGAGACGTTTATCGGCAGTCATACTGGAACAAACAGGACAATATACTCTTTACATCCAACTCTAGAGTACAGTATAGTTTAAATACCACAAAACAGGAGCAACTTAATAGAGTTTATGGTGAAGTGTACAGTGTGAGAATAATTACCTGAAATCTCGAGCAGTTTACGCTGTGATCACACAACACACATCTCATTACCATAACAACTTAACCACCAGCACTGGATCTGATTAGAGAGATAATTAATTATTAACAGTGTGGAGTAGTTAAAGACCTTTAACACTTCGCCTTAACACTTCATCTACTGTGGCCTCAAACTGGAAGGAGGGAGAGAGGGAATTAATGAATGAGGGAAAGAAGGAAAGGCAGGAAGGAAAGAAAGAAAGATGGAATGAAGGAGAGTGCAGGAGGGAAGAAATAATCCAAGGTATAAAGGAACAAATGAAAGAGCAAGCAAATTAATGAAGACAGGCAGAAAAGGGAGAGGAAATGAACGTAGGAAGGAAAGAACAAAAGTAGGAATGAAGGAAAAATAGGGAATGCTGGAAGGAACAAATAAAAGATTGAATGAAGGAAGTAAGGGGTGAAGGAAGGAGTAAAAAATGAAGGAAGGATGGGTAGGAGGGAATGAAAAAGGAGGGAAAGAAGGAAAGACAGGAAGGACCAAAAAAGGAAGGAAGGAAGGAAGAATCCAAAGAAGGAAGCAGCGCTCGAAACTAACGGTGTCCCGATGTCCCGGGGACCATAAAAAATGTCATCGGGACACAAAATTATCATATCTGGGACAATCCCGGGACAATGGAAAAAAATAGATCTAGAAAAAAAGTTCTACATTAATATTATTTACAAAGCCGTAACACATACGTAGACATTCACCTAATTTGTCAATTTTAATTTTAAAACGTTAACAGCGAAAAATACATAGTAGCTACACTTTCGATGCACCTGCATCCGTAGGCTACAGAGCAGCGCATTCTGTTCTAGAATCTTCGGCCGGAGTCCGCATTATATGGACTTGGAATGGAATTGCTACCGCACACGCTGCGCCGACTCTTGCCAGAACAAAAATGCTGAAGTGGTTGAAGCGGACCGACGGCGGGGAAGAAACTGAAAGCCCAGACATAACGTCTCCGGGACCTTCAGGATCCAAAGTGTCATCGCCTGGTCTGCAGGCAACGCTAGCAACTGAATGAACTGAATGAACACTGTTAGACACGTTATAAAATACAACAGGAATGATGTGGATGATATTGACGGAAGATACCGTTCAACAGAATAAGTGAGTTTTCTTGGTGTCTTTCTAGTTCAGAAAGTTTAGTCAGTCAGCAGCACAACTAGGCTCGGACCTGGCAGGTCCGTGTATCATCGTTTTCCAGATTGAATGGAATATTTGAATGATCGGATGATACACGGACCCTGGCACTATGCTGATGTTGCTAACGTTTGCACCCGGCAGCGAAAGTTCATAAAATGGATAACGGAAAGTTCATAAAAATGGATAACGGAAAGTTCATAAAAATGGATAACGGAAAGTTCATAAAAATGGATAACGGAAAGTTCATAAAAATGGATAACGGTAATGGTAAAAATGATAAGTTGGCCTTATAAGTGCCAACAGATATTCAAGGTATAAGTAGATGAAATGAACATAAAAGGGGTCTTATTTTCAACTAAAGTGTACTGCAGATGTAGGGAGTTGAAACATTTTCTGAATGAGCTAGTTGGCCCCTTTAAATAAACGGGTATCTATTCATACAGTGAGATCGGCAAAGTTTAATAAACTGAAAATGCAATAACTGTAATTTTGAAGTAGATGATGTATAGGACATGTGTCGCTTGTGTCTTGTGACTTATTGTAAAAATGATATAAAGGGTTCAAAATCACATAGTTACAAATATAATAGTAACTTCATATGATAATATTAACCACTGGTTATTTCAGAGAGGGAAAAAATGGGGACACTATTGCTTCCATTCGGGACAATACAACACAGAATTCGGGACCACTGGGGGACACAAAGAAAAAAAGTTAATTTCGAGCCCTGGAAGGAAGGAACAAAGGTAGGAACAACAGAAATACCTGGGAAGGATGGAAAGAAGAAAGAAAAGATTGAATGAAGGAAGTAAAGAAGTAAGGGGTGAAGGAAGGAGCAAAGAATGAAGGAAGGATGGGTAGGAGGGAATGAAAGAAGGCCGGAGGGTGGGAAATAAAGGAACAAAAAAAGAGATGGAACAAAGGGAGGTGTAGGAGGGAAGAATCCAAGGCATGAAAGAGCAAACAAAGGAATGAAGACAGGCAAAAGAGGGGGAAGGAAGGAGGTATGGAATGAAAGAAGGAAGAAAGATGGGAATAAAGGAAAAAACAGGGAAGGAACAAAGGAAAGATCGAATGAAGAAAGTAAAGAAGTAAGGGGTGAAGGAAGTAATGAAATTATGAAAGGCAGGAAGGAACAAAGAACAGATATAATGAAGGAAGGAACGAAAGAGAGATGGAATGATGGCAGGAGGCAAGAAAGAATCCAAGGAATGAATGAAGGAATGAAAAAAAGCAGAAGGGAAGGAAGGAATGAAGGAAAAATCCTAGAAAGGATGGAAAGAGCAAAGAAAAGATGTAATGAAGGAAGTGAAGAAGTAAGGGGCATTGGGAGGGGCAAAGGAATGGATGAAGAAATAAAGGAAACAATAAGGAAGGATTTGAGGAGAAACGAATGAATGAACTAACTGATCGACTAAAGGCAGTATTTCAGAGATGTCCACAAGCGCCGGCGACCGGTGGGCTTCTCCGCATACACAGACGGTCTGCTCCGGCTACTCGATCCCAGAAAAAAAGCCTTGCCTTTCAACGTTCAAGCAATTTATGTAGTCTCCGCTGCAAATCCAATTATTTCACCACGAAATTGTCTTCAATTCAGGTCTGGCATGACCGGAAGTAATGGCATATTTGTTGATCAATTCTCGCAGTACAGTATCATCAGTATATTTTTTTTAATATAAATTCAGTTTTCACTAGTCAAAGTTGATTTATTGTGTACTCAGATCCAAAGATTATAAAGTATTATCAGTATATTTTATTTGGGATACAACAAGCAAAATTTAAAATGTAAATAAAGTTGTGTGAATTCAGTTTTGTTTTCCTCAGTTTATTAAATTAGAAGGTATGAATAATAAGTAAATGTAAAGAAACTAATGAGAAAATTCATCATTCTCTATCTAAGAATTGTTATTTTCATATCCGGAAGCTATCCTGGGTGCATCAGTTCCCATAGAGATGTCTGGTCCCTTAGCTAAGCCTTCATATTTAGAAAGTACAAGTGCAAATAACTAATTGTGTGCAAATATTTATGCTGAAATTAAAATGATACAATACCACACCAGAAGCACATCAAGTACATTACACAGGCACCAGATAAGCTCACCATGTAGTTATGTTACAGAGCCAGGCAGCGTACTACAGAAGGGAACTGAGAAAGCCAAGCACACAAACATCTGAAGGGAAATTTCATACATATTTTGCAAATATTTTACAGGGAAATGGTTCGTAATTTATTAGCTGAGAATGCACCAGAAGGCAGGTAAATTTCAAAAGTTTCTGGAAGGGCATGCCCCCACACCTCCCTAGCATTAGTGCGTCTTTGAATTCCAGAGCTGCCTACTACATATTTTAGTCTGCTCCTTCAGATTTTCTGGAGAACCCTGTATTTTAAGATGATGAACTACAACCATTCAAGGTTGTTTGTTTGTTTGTTTGTTGCCATTTTGATTTTTAGTGTGAAAAGAATTGACACAATACCTATATAAAGTAGAATTTATCTTTATCTGTGTACCTCCTGTCAAAAAAGCCGGACTAGTCGCATGTCTTTACTCCGCTCTCCTCAGAATGACTTTTATTTTCTAACTCGCATGCAGTCAGCAGTTGAAGATGTGGATATGGTTGGATGTGAAAGAGCTCAGTTCCTGAAAATCGTATCTGTAACCTGCTGCAGTATTGAGCATATTTCTTATGTGTCTAATGTTTTGCACATTTTCCCATCCAGTCTCTATAATCTACCGTACATGCCAAAGAGTTATAGAGTTTGCACAGAATTCAGTGTTTTATTATCCCAACAAAGTTTGGCGGGGGATATAGAAACAGGGTCCGTCTGGTCACGTTTTCGTTTCCGGGCCATATCTTTACAACTACTGAAGATATCTTCATGAACATTTGTGTACATATCAAGCAACATGTGAACTGGTGCCTTTTGCTATTTTGGACTTTTGAAAAGAAAAAAGAAAGGATTTTTCAAATTTTTACATAAAATATAGATTTTGACTGCGTTTCTAAGAGCAATGTTCGTTTCCGGAGCATATATCCAAAACTATTAATGATAGGGATTTGAAACTTGGTATCCATGTTAACAAGGTGATGTAGATGTGCCTTTTCATACTAAGAAATTTGAGAACTTAAAATTTTTCATGTTTCCATGGAAACAATTTCAGACTTAGTCTCTCGGGTTAGTCTTAGGGGTCGGTTTTATTTCCGGAGCAGAACTTGAAATCTATGAGTGGTATGGTCTTGAAAGTTGGTATATGTGTTAATTAAGTAATGCATATGTGCCTTTTGATATTAAGAAATATGAAAAATGTATTTTTGGCTCACCTGGACCAAAGGTCCGGTGGTCTTATGCCATGGGCTGCTGAGGTCAGTGTAAAGAGATGTAGGGTTGGTTTCCTGCAGCAGAACTTGAAAAATGTGACCCATAATATCTTGAAACTTGGTATATAGGGTGGGGTGATTACTCTGTCTTCTTGTTTGTATAGCACTTTGAATAATGGACATTGTCACAAAGCAGCTTTATAGAAATCCGGATGTAAAAACTTATTATTGAAATTTAACCCTTTTAATTGAATAATAACACAAATCTAATGTAAATATATATGGTAATAATTAATAAATGAGTGTATGCCTGATCATTTTTACTCTGTGTGTGTGTGTGTGTGTGTGTGTGTGTGTGTGTGTGTGTGTGTGTGTGTGTCAGAGCCCTGTTGCTGGGTCTGGCCAGTAATCCCAACCTAAAAGATGTCTCTTTGGATCTGAGCAGTTGTGAGGTACACACACACACACACACACACAGTCAGGAGTGGTGAACTGAGATGTAGTGAGGACCCAAGAGCAGACTCAGAAAACGGGCAGTGTAAAGAGAAAACTTCTATAATGAAGTACTTGGCAGAAAGGCAAAGGTACAACCCCGATTCCAAAAAAGTTGGGACAAAGTACAAATTGTAAATAAAAACGGAATGCAATGATGTGGAAGTTTCAAAATTCCATATTTTATTCAGAATAGAACATAGATGACATATCAAATGTTTAAACTGAGAAAATGTATCATTTAAAGAGAAAAATTAGGTGATTTTAAATTTCATGACAACAACACATCTCAAAAAAGTTGGGACAAGGCCATGTTTACCACTGTGAGACATCCCCTTTTCTCTTTACAACAGTCTGTAAACATCTGGGGACTGAGGAGACAAGTTGCTCAAGTTTAGGGATAGGAATGTTAACCCATTCTTGTCTAATGTAGGGTTCTAGTTGCTCAACTGTCTTAGGTCTTTTTTGTCGTATCTTCCATTTTATGATGCGCCAAATGTTTTCTATGGGTGAAAGATCTGGACTGCAGGCTGGCCAGTTCAGTACCCGGACCCTTCTTCTACGCAGCCATGATGCTGTAATTGATGCAGTATGTGGTTTGGCATTGTCATGTTGGAAAATGCAAGGTCTTCCCTGAAAGAGACGTCGTCTGGATGGGAGCATATGTTGCTCTAGAACCTGGATATGCCTTTCAGCATTGATGATGTCTTTCCAGATGTGTAAGCTGCCCATGCCACACGCACTAATGCAACCCCATACCATCAGAGATGCAGGCTTCTGAACTGAGCGCTGATAACTTGGGTCGTCCTTCTCCTCTTTAGTCCGAATGACACGGCGTCCCTGATTTCCATAAAGAACTTCAAATTTTGATTCGTCTGACCACAGAACAGTTTTCCACTTTGCCACAGTCCATTTTAAATGAGCCTTGGCCCAGAGAAGATGTCTGCGCTTCTGGATCATGTTTAGATACGGCTTCTTCTTTGAACTATAGAGTTTTAGCTGGCAACGGCAGATGGCACGGTGAATTGTGTTCACAGTTAATGTTCTCTGGAAATATTCCTGAGCCCATTTCGTGATTTCCAATACAGAAGCATGCCTGTATGTGATGCACTGCTGTCTAAGGGCCCGAAGATCACGGGCACCCAGTATGGTTTTCCAGCCTTGACCCTTATGCACAGAGATTCTTCCAGATTCTCTGAATCTTTTGATGATATTATGCACTGTAGATGATGATATGTTCAAACTCTTTGCAATTTTACACTGTCGAACTCCTTTCTGATATTGCTCCACTATTTGTCGGTGCAGAATTAGGGGGATTGGTGATCCTCTTCCCATCTTTACTTCTGGGAGCCGCTGCCACTCCAAGATGCTCTTTTTATACCCAGTCATGTTAATGACCTATTGCCAATTGACCTAATGAGTTGCAATTTGGTCCTCCAGCTGTTCCTTTTTTGTACCTTTAACTTTTCCAGCCTCTTATTGCCCCTGTCCCAACTTTTTTGAGATGTGTTGCTGTCATGAAATTTCAAATGAGCCAATATTTGGCATGAAATTTCAAAATGTCTCACTTTCTACATTTGATATGTTGTCTATGTTCTATTGTGAATACAATATCAGTTTTTGAGATTTGTAAATTATTGCATTCCGTTTTTATTTACAATTTGTACTTTGTCCCAACTTTTTTGGAATCGGGGTTATACAATAGGGCTCAGGCAAAAATCGGTAGTCAAAAAACAGGCCAGGAGGTCAAAAACACAGAGGAGCAGGTAGACACAATCAGGGACAAAAAACAGGATAGAAAAATCTTCACAAAAAAACAAGGAGAAATTCAGCCAGGGGGAATCAAGAAGACACAATACCAATGAGCTGTAGCGAGGCGAGGAAAGTCTACAAGAGACGGTCTGGCAAATGGAGTAGCTCCAAACAGTTCTTAAAAAGCCCTGGCTGATGGGAGAGGAGTGGTAGCAGGTGTGGGAGTGCCACTTCAGGAAATGGCCTTTACCAAGGCAGGGCTGAATTCCTGTCCTGGAGCCGGCATGGAAGTCCCACAATCTAAGGCATGGATGGACTGGACTGGACTGTGACACACACACACACACTAACCTGGACCATCATTCTCCAGACACACTTCTTATTTATTTATTTTTCTTGAATCTGTATTCAGGAAGTTATTTCAGCCTCAAATTTCCCGATGTGACTGCCGAGGAAATTATTGAGGCAAGCTGGAACGTCTTAGACTTGCCAGATATGCCTGATTGTGCACACACTTGCACTATCTTCATTTCATAATTCTGTGCTCCTGTGTGCTTCTCGAAAGTGTTTTCGCAACATTTTAATCCCATAGCGAAGCCAAAGCACAAGAGCAGAGAGCTGTGATGTTACATTATGTGATACTGAGATCAGTTAGAGCTATACGTTGTGAGGTCTTTTTAAAAATAATGAATGAGTTTATTCAAGGTTATTAAAATAAGTATGTAGGTACACATGTACATTGTTATAGAAGTGTGTATGTACATAAGTAGATAGGATATAATTACATGTGTATGTGTGTAATTATGCAATACATAAGTAAAAATATATATAAGGAAGTAAGTAAGTACATAAGTGAATAAGTACGTAAGCACAGTACGGACATAGGTATGTAAGTAGGTTAGTACACGAGTATATAAGTATTTTTAGTACATAAGTAAGCAGATACTGTACATAGGTATGTATGGAAGTAAGTTAGTATGAAAGTAAATGAGCATGTAGGTAGGGAAGTACATAATAAGTAGTTAAGGGTGTATATAAGTATGTACATAAGTACACAAATTAGTAAGTATGAAAGGAAGTAAGAAAGAAAGAGTGTGATTATAGTGGGTATGTATTAGGATTAGTGTGACTATAATGGGTTTGTATTAGGATTAGTGTGATTATAACAAGTGTGTATTAGGATTAGTGTGTGATTTTAACGAGTGTGTATTAGGATTGGTGTGTGATTATAACGAACATGTATTAGGATTAGTGTGTGATTTTTAACAAGTGTGTATTAGATTGGTGTGAGATTATCATGAGTGAGTATTAGGATTAGTATGTGATTTATGAAATTACATTACATGGCATTTAGCAGATGTACAACGACAAGTACGTATTAGGATTACTGTGTGATTATAGCAAGTGTGTGTTAGGATGAGTGTATGATTATAACGAGTGTGTATGAGGATCGGTGTGTGATTATAATGAGTGCTTATTAGGATTGTAATACATGTGCAGTTCAGTATACAGAAGTATTATAAAAAGTAAAAACCTGACTAAAAATAATTCTGACTGTGTATCTGTGTGTCCATGTGTCTGTTTAGCTGCGTTCAGCTGGATCTCAAATTCTGGAGGGCTGTATAGCTGAGATCCCCAATGTCTCTAGCCTGGATATTGCAGACAACGGTCAGAGAACACACACAATTTCAGCTGTGTTTTATGGTCTTGTTTTCTCAGATGTGATTAGAATAAGGAGTGTCTTGAATAAGGTTAAATGCTGATCCTCTGTGTGCAGGTTTGGACTCTGACCTGACAACTATGCTGGTGTGGCTGGCTAAGAATCGTTGTATCAGACACCTGTCTCTGGGCAAGAACTTCAACAACATCAAATCCAAGTGAGTGGCATTAGCAGTGTATGAGCCACGGGGTTTCGCACAGATCCCCACAGACCCACCACTTTCTCACACAGATCCCCCACTCTCTCTCACAGATCCCCACAAGTCCACCACTCTCTCACAGATCTCCACAGATCTCCCACTCTCACACAGATCCCCCACTCTCTCTCAGAGATCCCCACAAGTCCACCACTCTCTCACAGATCTCCACAGATCTCCCACTCTCACACAGATCCCCCACTCTCTCTCACAGATCCCTGCAGGTCAACCACTCTCTCACACAGATCCCCCACTCTCTCTCACAGATCCCCCACTCTCTCTCACAGATCCCCCACTCTCTCTCACAGATCCCCCACTCTCTCACACAGATCCCCCACTCTCTCACACAGATCCCCCACTCTCTCACACAGATCCCCCACTCTCTCACACAGATCCCCACAAGTCCACCACTCTCTCACAGATCTCCACAGATCTCCCACTCTCACACAGATCCCCCACTCTCTCTCACAGATCCCTGCAGGTCAACCACTCTCTCACACAGATCCCCCACTCCCTCACACAGATCCCCCACTCCCTCACATGGCTCCCCGAGGACCCACGACTCTCTCGCACGGATCCCCACTCTCTCACACGGATCCCCACAAGTCCACCACTCTCTCACAGATCTCCACAGATCTCCCACTCTCACACAGATCCCCCACTCTCTCTCACAGATCCCTGCAGGTCAACCACTCCCTCACACCGATCCCCCACTCCCTCACACAGATCCCGCACTCCCTCACATGGCTCCCCGCAGACCCACGACTCTCTCGCACGGATCCCCCACTCTCTCACACGGATCCCCACAAGTCCACCACTCTCTCACAGATCTCCACAGATCTCCCACTCTCACACAGATCCCCCACTCTCTCTCACAGATCCCTGCAGGTCAACCACTCTCTCACACAGATCCCCCACTCCCTCACACAGATCCCCCACTCCCTCACATGGCTCCCCGAGGACCCACGACTCTCTCGCACGGATCCCCACTCTCTCACACGGATCCCCACAAGTCCACCACTCTCTCACAGATCTCCACAGATCTCCCACTCTCACACAGATCCCCCACTCTCTCTCACAGATCCCTGCGGGTCAACCACTCCCTCACACAGATCCCCCACTCCCTCACACAGATCCCCCACTCCCTCACACAGATCCCCCACTCCCTCACATGGCTCCCCGCAGACCCATGACTCTCTCGCACGGATCCCCCACTCTCTCACACGGATCCTCATGTTTGTGTGCAGGAATCTTGGGCAGGTGATGAAGAATTTGGTTCTTATGATCCAGGAGGAGGAATCTGTAAGTGTTTTTATGAGCCTGGGCTCTTTTTATATAGTCAGCAATTGTGTAACTTCCGATTATTTCTACTTAACACTCGTAATATAGATTAAATAAAAAGATAAAAATGTAAGGCATAAGGTCTCAGCTGGGAACATGAACAATGAATAATGAGGCTCAGACATAGACCCCTTGCTCACAGCCTGTTCAAAGCTGGAATATACATATTATATTTATATAAAATATGGAAGTGATTGTTTTACCGGGAAATATGCCACTCCTATTTTTTATACGAGCTACATCCGGGACATGGAGAACCAAAACCATGACATAAATTTCTATATGTCACTCATGAGGAAATCGATGAATTGTTTTGCTAAATTTGAGTACTTTTTTTTTTTGTGAATGTATCTACATGGGTGCAAGTTTTCCGGCATGTGCCGGAAGCTCCGGTTTTTTTGGTTCTGAAAAAGTCATTTTTTCCAAATCGTGTAAATCCATTGAGATTTTCCGGGGGCGGTATAGGGGTGGCCCTCTCACTGTCTCACTTTCAGCGTATTACCGGGTTACCGCGGTACAGTCTCTGCACAAGACAAATCTTTTCATCTCGTCTTTGCCACAAACCTCATTCAATTTATACGCCGCTCACCGACGAGCGGTCCTGACTAGTCCGTTGTTTCACGGTGTTATACATGTGTGATATCATGTTTCACGCACGTAGCACGTTGTTCGACCAAATCAACACAGCTATTTCCATGAGTCCCTGTTTCTTTTGGTGCAAGTTAGAACGGTGCTTTTGATTGGCTCACTGTTAACTGCCGTCCAATGAAACTTCAGCTTTTATAATAAGCCTTATTTCGCTTCTCTCCCTTGCGACAGATCCACGTGCTTTGCCTCTGGTTGCTGATCAAAATATGTCAAAATGAAGTTTTTATTGGAAGGCTCCAATACAAAAGAATTAGAAAAGACGTCTAGAAATAAATGGAGATGGGAATGGTTAAGCGAGTGTGACAAAAACGGTGACAAATGGGGAATATGGCTGAGAAAACTGGACATACCGGGAGTTGCGTATTGTGACTGCTGTTCAAAGACTATCAAGTACGGCTCCAGCGGGAAGAAGGGACTTAAAAGTCACGCCGATGAGACTAATCACTTTTCTGATTTTTGTGCTATGTAGTAATAAGTGAATTCAAAACATTTATTGGTGATTTAAATTGTCATCTGATATTGTGTGATGTGCAAATGCAATGTGCTTTCTTCTAGAACTGAAATTATTCATCACAAGTATCTGCTTTTATAAACATGTTTTTTTTTACATTAGATTACCTTTCAATTATTAAATAAAAGTAAGGTAGGTCTTGAAATAAGTTTGTTAGCTTTTTTATCATCTTTTCTAATGTGGTTGTTAGGTTGAAAACTCATTTGTAGTCAGTAATGGATTATAAAATATAGATATTTTTGTATATGGAAAAAGCTGAATCTTGTTATTTGCTAAAATCCAGGAGTTTCTGAGGACATCAAGACATGTGGCCCCTTATTTTAACCCAAGCTGTGTATATATTCTAAAAAAGGTATCACAGCAAAAGCATATTAAAAATGGCTGTTTCAACATTTAAATTAGTAGTTTAAAAAACATTTAAACTAGATGTTTTGAAATATCAAGCCTTCTCATCTCATCTCATTATCTCTAGCCGCTTTATCCTTCTACAGGGTCGCAGGCAAGCTGGAGCCTATCCCAGCTGACTACGGGCGAAAGGCGGGGTACACCCTGGACAAGTCGCCAGGTCATCACAGGGCTGACACATAGACACAGACAACCATTCACACTCACATTCACACCTACGGTCAATTTAGAGTCACCAGTTAACCTAACCTGCATGTCTTTGGACTGTGGGGGAAACCGGAGCACCCGGAGGAAACCCACGTGGACACGGGGAGAACATGCAAACTCCGCACAGAAAGGCCCTCGCCGGCCACGGGGCTCGAACCCGGACCTTCTTGCTGTGAGGCGACAGCGCTAACCACTACACCACCATGCCGCCTGCACCATTTTAACTTATAATTTAAATTTTTTTCCGAGCCCTAAGGGGGGCTCACCCCCCTTTGTAACCCCCCTGCATGGCCGCGCCATGCACGTCTGACTTTGTCAGACTTTTCAGGTTTTTGAAAATTTTATACTTGCACCCATGTATCTATATCATAAAAAGAACATCACACATTGACTTGAAGATATAAACTTTATCTTCTCATGTTGAATATATTTTCACTTGTTCACTTTCCTCACTTGTGAATATGTTCATCACTCAATGATAAACTTCATATCTTCACGCAATTGTGTAATATCCTCTATTTATATATCGAAGGACACTTTTTCCCAGATCAGAATATTGAGATTCTATGAATCTTGAAATTCTGGTGGTAAAATAGTGTTTCATTGCCTTTTATTTCCATATCTGTACATATGAAACTCTTTTTTGTAACACTTGTCCACTTCCTTCTTTGATTTAAAAAGCATGACAGTACCTCCACAGTGACTGATTTGTACTCAGGCTGTGGTCAAGACCAAGATGAATACTTCTTTCGTGTTCTGCCTGACAGCAGGTCCGTCAAAGTTTCAAGGGAAGAATTACAGTTGTGGTTTCCCATTGCCTTTTACTGGATTATTATAGAGGTTTTCTCTTCTCAACTATTCACACCCATGGACAATTTAGAGTAACCAATTAGCCTAACCTGTATGTCTTTGGACTGTGGGGGAAACCGGAGCACCCGGAGGAAACCCACACAGACACAACATGTAAACTCCACACAGAAAAGCCCTTGTCAGCCACTGGGTTTGACCCTAGAACCTTCTTGCTGTGAGACGACAGTGCTAACCACTACACCACCATGCCACCTAAGACCAGGACTAGCCAAGATCAAGTTGAGGGGCTTGAGGCCAAAGCAAGATCAAGTCCAAATTAAAGAGAGAGTCAAGATCAAAGCCGAAAACCATTTTATACTTTTTGATATCAAGCCTTTACTGTACTTACTGTTAGTTGGCTTCATTCAGGAAATTGCACCAACAAGGAGGCTGGTTTTCCGGAATAAGGAATTGTCAGATTTTGTGAATGTGGAAAGAAATGACAACACGACCACGAACTTAGCCATATTTAGTGACCCCAGTAGCTGAGACTGAGACGAGTCGATACAGAAAGCAACTAGGAAAGCTAAACAGCATGTAAACATGTACATTATAAAGTCTGCAGTGTATTTAAAGTGTATTTTGAGCGTATATGGAACTGACCAACTGATGGTGGTGGTGGTGTGTGTTCATGCATGTGTAGCCACTCAGCTCTCTGTCCCTGGCCGATTCCAAGCTGAAGGCTGAATTGTCCATCGTGCTGAATGCTGTAGGGGGAAACAGCTCCTTGACTCGCCTAGACATCAGTGGCAATGGGATGGGAGACATGGGGGCTAAAATGCTGGCCAAAGCCCTTCAGATCAACACCAAACTCAGGTCTCACACACACACAATGACCAAAGCCTAATGTAACACTATTGTATGTAGTACATTAAAGTTTCTCTGGTTTGGGTTTCAGGACTGTGATTTGGGACAGGAATAACGTCAGTGCTCAGGGTCTGCAGGACGTGGCAGCTGCTTTGGAGAAGTGAGTTTCTTTGACACTTGTGTGTTTGTGAGTGTGTGTATAGTAGGCACACAGTGATCCCACAGTTTTTTGTGTCCTACAGGAACTACACTATCCGCTTTATGCCAGTGCCCATCATGGACGCTGCACAAGCTCTCAAGTCCAGCCCTGAGAAAACCGAAGATGCCCTCATGAAGGTCAGAGGTCAATCAGTCAAGTAGTTAATGACCTAAAGACAGGAGGGCTCTTAATAATGGATCGTGATATGTATCAGCATCATCCACGTGTCCTACAGGGCCTTGCATAATTACCCCCTCCCACCACCTCACCCTGCAGTTTTCCACATTTTGTAATGGTACTGCCTGGAACAGAAATAGACTTCATTAGAGTCATGTCTTGAATCTACACAAAAATTGCCACATGAATAACACCATCTACACAGTGAAGCATGGTGGTGGGAGCATCAGGTTAAGTGGGTTAAGTAGGTTGCTTCTCTTACTAATAAGAATTATGGTTGAATACTGGCACAAGACACTGCTTGTTTGCTGATAAATTGGCCAGTGTTTGTATACAGTATATGGTTACACAGGTTTGTGTGTGTGTGGTTTCTCAGATGGAGCAGTATCTCTTGAGGAACCATGAAACGAGGAAATACCTACAAGAGCAAGCCTACAGGCTACAGCAAGGCATTGTCACATCCACCACACAACAGGTGTGTGTGTGTGTGTGTGTGTGTGTGTGTGTGTGTGTGTGTGTGTGTGTGTGTGTGTGTGCGAGAGAGAGGGAGGCTCATTGTATGTAACCAGTTGTCTACAGAGTCATCTGAACAGGTTTGTGTGTGTGTGTGCACAGATGATTGACAGGCTATGCGTGAAGGTGCAGGATCACCTAAACTCTCTTCGCTTCAGTGAGAGAGACAGGATTCAGGAGGACATGAGAGCAGCGGAGAGACTTGTCCAGGACGCCCGCAACTCGAAAACAGTGAGGTTCACACACACACACACACACACACACACACACACACACACACGGAAGGAAGGAAGGAGAAAAGGAAGGAAGGAAGCAATAGAAGACAGAAAGGTGAGAATAAAAGAAGAAAAAAGGATAAAAAGAAATGGAAAGAAAACAGGAAAAAAGAGAAAAGGAAGGAGCAAAGAAAAGATCGACAAGGAGAGAAATGAAAAAAGGAAAAGATGAAAGGTAGGGAAGAAGGGACAAAAACCGGGGAGAAAGAAATAGAAGAAGGGAATGGAGGGAAATGGAGAGAGTAAAAGAAAGGATGAAGGAAAACAAGGAAAGGAAGGAGAAAGAGGAAGGGAACAGAAGGAAAGAGATAAGCTGGAGAGAGTGGTAAGATGGTGGCGTGCAGTGGTGCAGCGGCTTCTCGGCTCCTGGTTAGCGTACGACCCCTTCCTACCTGTTCTATTAACTCGTGCAACAAACTGAGGCTGAAATACAGTGCACAGGACCTATTTATTCTAGGGAACTTGAATGTGGGACTGAAACCAGACATCAAGGCAGCGTGAGGACGTTTTGGGCTGCTAAAGGAGAGTGGACGGAGGAAAACAAAGCAGCGGCATGCAAGGAGACAACGGTGCGCCCGGAGGCAGAAGAGGGGGAAGAGAGCTGGCCTGCTAGCTAAGCTAAGGGCTAACAACAGACCCACTCTTCCAACTCTGTTCCTGTCTAACGTCTGCTCTCTGGACAACCAAGATTGACCTGTTCAGGCTGAGACTGAACTTCCACAAGGAGATGAGGAATTGCTGTGCTTTCCTGCTCACCAAGACCTGGCTGAACGACAACATGCCAGACTCCGTGTACCACCTGGATGGACTACTTTTCTTCTGCACCGACCGCGATCAGCTGTCGGGGAAAAGCCGTGGTGGAGGACTCTGTGCTTATATCAACAAGAACTGGTGCACAAACTGCATCCTGGTAAGCCAGCATTGCTCTGAATCTGTGGAGTTTATGTTGCTAAAGTGCTTCCCGCAATACCTTCCTCGGGAGTTTACAGTAGTGCTGCTGGTGATTGTTTACGTTCCTCCGAGCGCGCACGCCGGCACGGCACTGATTGAGCTGCATGAGCACGTCGGCGAGCTGTGGGATCAACACCCAGAGGCATTTTTTGTGATTATTGGGGACTTTAATCACTCCTGTCTGACAGACTGCCTGCCCTGGTTTTACAAGAACATAGAAATTGCAACCAGGGGAGGCAATATTCTGGACCAGGTCTATACCAGCAAGCGGGGTGCGTATGCTGCGGTGCCACGGCCCCACCTGGGCTTCTCTGATCGCATCTCCATCCTGCTGGTCCCTGCCCATCAACCTGTGCTGAAAAACAATCGGCCAACATGGAAGACCATCACTGTGTGGCCCAGCACAGCAGTCCCTGCACTGCAGGACTGCTTTGAGCAGACGGACTGGCAGGTCTTCAGGGAAGCTGCTACCACCGGTGAAGGTGTAGATCTGGAGTACACCTCGGCCGTCTCTGGCTTCATCTAGAAATGCATCAATGATGTCACGACCACCAAGAACATCACCATACGTCCCAACCAGAAGCCGTGGATGAATGGTGAGGTTCAGTGTCTCCTGAGAGCATGTGACAGCTTTCAGGTCTGGAGGTGTACTGGCACTGAGAGTGGCAAGGAGGGACCTCCAAGCGGGTGTGACATGGGCAAAAAGAGCACATGCTGACAAAATCCAGGGCCACTTTGCATCCAACAACCCTAGGAGCATGTGGCAGGGCATAAAGGCAATCACAGGCTACAACAGGAAGAATGCTGAGTGTCCTCAGGACCCATCCCTGCCAGACGCCCTCAACGCCTTCTGTGCCTGTTTTGAACCCGCCAACCCCCCTACCCGCACCAGGCTCACTATCCCAGAGGGTGAGCTACCATCGTTCAGCAGACGGCATGAGGAGGACTCTGCAGCACGTCAACCCCCGCAAGGCAGCAGGACCAGACAACATCCCGGGGAGGGTTCTGAAGGCCTGTGCACATGAGCTCACTGAGGTGTGGACAGACATCTTTAACACCTCCTTCTCCCAAGTTGTGGTGCCAGTGTGCCTGAAGACATCTTCCATCGTTCCAGTGCCCAAGTGTGCAGCAGTGAGGAGCATGAACGACTATCAACCAGTGGCTCTCACCCCGATAGTCATGAAATGCTTCAAACGCCTGGACATGGACCACATTAAGGAGAAGGTGGACATAAATGTGGACCCAGACCAGTACACGTACAGGAGGAACAGGTCTGTAGAGGATGCCATCTCATCCGTCGTCCACTCTGCTCTCACCCACCTGGAGAGCAGAGACACCTATGTGAGGCTGCTCTTCCTGGACTTTAGCTTGGCGTTCAACACGATTGACCCGCAGACTTTAGTCAACAAACTGCTGCCGCTTGGATTACCACCATCCCTCTGCAACTGGGTACTGGATTTCCTGACACACAGGCCACAGGCAGTGAGGATCCACGGCGTTTCTTCTTCTACTATCATTCTCAACACCGGCTCCCCCCAGGGTTGCGTCCTTAGCCCCCTGCTCTACACTCTGCTCACATATGACTGCTCTGCTAAACATCTGGGAAGTCGTATTGTGAAGTTTCTGAGTGACACGGTGGTGGTGGGACAGATATCCCACGGCGACAAGTCAGCGTACAGACAAGAGGTGGAGGACCTGGTGGACTGGTGCAGGCACAACAACCTCTGCATCAGTGTGGGGAAAACAAAGATGGTTGTGGACTTCAGGAGAGGTGACCATGCCCCCTCCCCTCTCTACATCGGAGGAGAAGCTGTAGAGATGGTCCACAGCATCAAGTACCTGGGGGTCTACATCTCTAGTGACTTGAAGTGGACCACGAACACAGCCAGCATGGTCAAGAAGGCCCACCAACGCCTCTACTTTTTGAGGAGGCTGAGGCAGGCCGGACTGAGCCCTGCGGTCCTGGGAGCCTTCTACAGGTGTGTGGTGGAGAGCACACTGACCTCCTCCATCACCTCCTGGTATGGAAACTGCTTGGCGGTGGACAGGAAGGCTCTGCAGAGGGTGGTGCGCACAGCACAGAAGATCACCCGTTCCCAGCCTGCCATCCATAGAAAACATCTACAACAGCCAGTGCAGGAGCAGAGTGGCCTGCATCATGAGTGACTCCACCCACCCAGCACACAGACTATTCTGCCTCCTCCCCTCAAGAAAAAG
The DNA here is from genome assembly GCF_027579695.1 of Neoarius graeffei. Lineage (NCBI taxonomy): Eukaryota > Metazoa > Chordata > Actinopteri > Siluriformes > Ariidae > Neoarius > Neoarius graeffei. The sequence goes on from NC_083570.1 coordinate 105,554,450, forward strand.
ACTCTGCAGCATCAGGGCCAAAACATCAAGGCTCCAGTGCAGCTTCTTCCCAGAAGCTGTGAGACTAATGAACACTAAGCCTAAGCTCTGATGCTGCCCCCCCACTCCCTCATTTTGCATTTTGCACATATTGAAGTTTTTACTGTTTACCTGAACACTTTTTAAATCGCAGTTGCACTATTTTTCTATTCTATTTTTATATTTATTTTTAATTTTAATTCTTCTATTTATATACGCTGCTGGCCCTGAGGCCCAAATTTCGTTTACATGTGAAACATGCAAATGACAATAAAGAACCTTGACCTTGAAGAGAGGAAAAGGCAAGATGTAAGTAAGTAGGGACGGAAAGAAAAGAAATTGAAAAAGGTCATGATAGAAGGTAGTTGAGAGAGAAGGAAGGAATTAAAAAACTAAATAACAGAATAAAATGGAGAAGAAAGGAAAAGCAGGAGAAGAAAGGAAACTGAAAGGGTAAAAGAAAGAAGGAATGACAGAAAGAAGGGAAAGTAAGGAAGAAATGGGTAGGAGAAAGAAATAAGGGAGGATAGGAGGAAAAAAGGTCATGGGCATGAGAAGGAAGGAAAGGAGGGAAGTGGGACGGGAAGGAAGGATGAAGAGTGCTTGCTTTGGCAAGTGGTTCCTCGTGTTGAAGATGATGCTGTGTGTCTCACTGTGCAGCTGCTGGCCAGTATGTATCAGCTGTGCGCTGCACGGTGTAGAGGTGAAGACAGAGCTGGAGACGGAGGTGGAGTATGTGAGGCGGTTGAGAGCCCGTGGGTGGCCTCGATCCAGGACAAACTTCAATCAATGACGGGAGAAATCAGCACTGTTGTAAACCAGCAGCTGCAGGTTCACTCAGCTCCAACACACACATAGAGCATTTCAAAGCGCTAGTGATGTTCAGTACCATCAGCTGTGTATGCATGTGTGTGTATAGAGTTTGTTGGTGGCCATGGTGGACACGGCAGAGAGAGTGTGTCCTCACGTGATGCGCACAGCGAACCTGAGGCCAACTCTGATGCAGGTGAGTGAGGGGAAGATGAGTGTGCCTCAAACCTTCATCACCAACACTCTGCTGAAGCAGTCTGCCATTGACATCATCAATAAGATCAGGTAACACACACAGTACTGCTGATTCTTAATATTGATTCCACTGATAATACTGACAATCATAATGTTGGGTTTTTCTGTGTGTCTGTCTGTCTGTCTCTCAGTGAAGTAAAGCTCAGCATGGCTTCGTTCCTCTCTGACCGCATCATTGATGAGATCTTAGAGTCTCTGTCTCGCTCTCAGCACACACTGGTGAGTAATTACACACATATACATTAACAATAATCTACACACACACAGGTTGTGTTGACATGCAGAGATGTTCATCAGTCTGAATGAATAATAATAGTAAATAATAATAATTTATTTCCCATGCATTCCAAAAACTCTCAATGCCCTTACGTATATACACACAAAATCAACTAAGAAAAACGTCATTTGAAAATAGAAATGCATATTAAAGTTTGTTATATAACAAACTTAATTTTTCTCATAGATATATGAGAAAAAAATATATAAAAAAATCTCCTTCTCACCCCCGGCGGGGGGGTGGTATCCATGTCATCCTCAAGCTCGGGTCCTCTACCAGAGGCCTGGGAGTTTGAGGGTTCTGCGCAGTATCTTCGATGTTCCTAGGACTGCGCTCTTCTGGACTGAGGCTTCAGATGTTGTTCCTGGGATTTGCTGGAGCCACTCTCCCAGTTTGGGGGTTACTGCCCCAAGTGCCCCCACTACCACGGGGACCACGCAGCCCTTGACCTTCCACATCCGTTCCACCTGCTCTTTCAACCCTTGATACTTCTCAAGTTTCTCATGTTCCTTCTTCCTGATGTTGGCGTCAGCTGGGATCGCCACATCTATCACCACCACCCTCTTCTGCTCTTTGTCCACCACCACTATGTCCGGTTGGTTAGCCAGGATCTGTTTGTCAGTCTGGAAGCTGAAGTCCCACAGAACCTTGGCCCTGTTGTTCTCAGCCACCTTCTGTGGTATGGCCCATTGGGACTTGGGTACTTCTATTCCATACTGGTTGCAGATGTTCCTGTATACTATCCCAGCCACTTGGTTGTGCCTCTCCATGTACGCTGATCCAGCTAGCATCTTACACCCTGCTACTATGTACTGGACTGTTTCAGGGGCTTCTTTGCACAGTCTGCATCTTGGGTCTGATCTACTCTGGTAGATCCTGGCCTCTATGGCTCTTGTGCTTATGGCCTGTTCTTGTGCTGCCATGATTAGTGCCTCTGTGCTGTCCGTCAGTCCTGCATTATCCAGCCACTGGTAGGATTTCTTGATATCAGCCACTTCCTCTATCTGACGGTGGTACATGCCATGTAGGGGTTTGTCCCTCCAGGTTGTCTGTTCCTCCTCCTCCTCTGCACTCTCATCAGGGTTCTGCTGCCTGAGACATTCACTTAGCAGTTCATCCTTTGGGGCCATCTTTCTGATGTATTCTCGGATTTTCGATGTTTCATCCTGGACCGTGGTCTTGACGCTCACTAGCCCTCGGCCTCCCTCTTTCTGCTTAGTGTATAGTCTCAGGGTGCTGGACTTGGGGTGGAACCCTCCATGCATGGTGAGGAGCTTTCTAGTCTTGATATCTGTGGCTTCTATCTCCTCCTTTGGCCAGTTTATGATACCAGTGGGGTATCTGATGACTGGTAGTGCGTACATGTTGATGGCTCGGACCTTGTTCTTACCATTCAGCTGACTTTTCAGGACCTGCCTTACTCTCTGGAGGTATTTGGCTGTGGTTGACTTCCTTGTGGCCTCTTCATGGTTTCCATTAGCCTGTGGGATGCCAAGGTACTTGTAGCTGTCTTGGATATCACCTATGTTGCCCTCTGGTAGGTCAATCCCCTCAGTCCGGACCATCTTGCCTCTCTTTGAGACCATCCGGCCACACTTCTGGGGACCACGGTCCAATCCGAATGACATCCCTATGTCATCGCTGTAGATCCGGGTGGTGTGGATCAGCGAGTCTATTTCTCGCTCGTTCCTGGCATACAGCTTGATGTCATCCATGTAGAGCAGGTGGCTGATTGTTGCCCCACTATGGAATCGGTACCCGTAGCTGCTCTTCATGATGATCTGACTGAGGGGGTTCAGGCCTATGCAGAACAGCAGTGGTGATAGCGCATCTCCTTGGTATATGCCGCACTTGATGTTGACTTGGGCAATGGGTTTTGAGTTGGCCTCTAGGGTTGTCTTCCACATTTCCATTGAGTTCTGGATGAAGGTCCTTAGGTTCCTGTTGATCTTATACAGTTCCAGACATTCCAGTATCCATGTGTGTGGCATTGAGTCGTAGGCTTTCTTGTAGTCAATCCAGGCAGTGCACAGGTTGGTCTGTCTCTTCTTACAATCTCGGGCGACTGTTCTATCAACCAGTAGCTGGTGCTTGGCTCCTCTGGTGTTACTGCCAATTCCTTTCTGTGCCTTGCTCATGTATTGAGCCACATGCTTACTCATTTTTGCCGCAATGATGCCTGACAGGGCCTTCCATGTTGTGCAGAGACAGGTAATTGTATTTTTCCACCTCAGCTCTTGGTGGGTCTGACCGGTTGTTGTTCCCCTGCCACTGAGAGTACACCTTGGCTGGTTCAGTGGAGAACAGCTTGTTTATTCTCCTGGCCTCTCCCTCCTTGGTGTATCTCTTCAACTGGGTGGCCAGAGCTGTTAGTCGCTCTGGTATGGAGAGTGAGTTGTACTTCCTGGGTGCCCCTTTATTCACCATGTTCCCTTTCTGTAGTTCAGCTAGCTGACTAACTTCTCTCCGTGCTGCCTTTATCTTGGCCTCTAATCGTCTCTTCCATGATTACTGTTGCTGTACTGTATATTAACTTGTTGGTCTCAGTGATGGTTCTTGTGGAGATTGTCTTCAGAGCAGCATTCACATCTACTAGGTCTACTAGTAGACCTTCTGAAGATACTTGGCAACTCAGCTTCGGTATTCGTCGGGGGCTCCAGGTTTCCAGTTGGGTCACGATCTTCCTTCTCAGGTCAGCAGCTCTTGTGTTGAGGCTGTTAGCTGTTGGGGCTTGGTACCCAATCTCTGGTTGTGGGGATGACTTGGTTGTGGGGATGATGATGACGACGACATCTCCCCGCTGACCTGTCTTCCTGGCTCCCCCTTGCCATAGTTGTATTTCATTAATCTCTAGTTGTGATAGTAGATTTCAATTACGGATGTTGGAACACTGGGCTAATTTGGGTTTTAGATTGGGTTAGCCTTGATTATGGGTTTCGAAGTATCCAATGGTCCCACATTCCAGCAAATCCGTATTTTCTGTCCTCGTCCATCGTTGTCTTGTTCCAGTAGCCCATTTCTCATCAGTTTGCCCTGGTTCCCTAGCAACTGACGCAGACCTTGTTGACCCGGGCAACATCTGCCGGTATGACTCTTCACTCATTCCTGAGGTAGGCTGATATATCATGAGGGGTCTTGCCTAAGGACCCTTACTGGATGATGTTTTGCCCCAACCGGGATTCGAACCCCGATCTCCCACGTCATAGTCAGTGAGCATTACCACTGTACTATCCAGCTGATATATATAAAATATGACTTATTCAAGGTGGCACGGTGGTGTAGTGGTTAGCACTGTCGCCTCACAGCAAGAAGGTCCAGGTTCAAGCCCCGTGGCCGGCAAGAGCCTTTCTGCGCAGAGTTTGCAAGTTCTCCCCGTGTCCGCGTGGGTTTCCTCCGGGTGCTCCGGTTTCCCCCACAGTCCAAAGACATGCAGGTTAGGTTAACTGGTGACTCTAAATTGACCGTAGATGTGAGTGTGAATGGTTGTCTGTGTCTATGTGTCAGCCCTGTGCTGACCTGGCGACTTTTCCAGGGTGTACCCCGCCTTTCGCCCGTAGTCAGCTGGGATAGGCTCCAGCTTGCCTGTGACCCTGTAGAACAGGATAAAGCAGCTAGAGATAATGAGATGAGATGACTCATTCATTATAGAATGAGTTTATATATATATATATATATATATATATATATATATATATACTCATTCTATAATTGCGGGTACATTTCAAGTGTTGAGTCATCGTCAACCCTGTTATCGTTAAACTGGGCAATCCATGAACAGAATTGACGACAACAGAGTTGACATTTTCCACCATTTCGTGTCTTAACTCCACATGCTGACCTCAAACTAGCTACCACATGGCATGTATTAAAAAAAATGAGTGAGAGATTCACTACGATATCACAGTAACAGAGTTGATGAATAATTAATCTACTGTTGGTGTAAAATCCTCAAGATTTTGTTCAAATTAATGACAACCATAACATACCTCACTGCCTTTCTGAAGTTTCCCACCAGAGGAAGTGACATCACTCGGTGGAGGTATCATGTGTATTATTAAAAGTCTTTGTGGTGTCAGAATGCAGGCGCAGGGGAGACCGGGAGCTTCGCAAACAGCATGCTGAGCCAAATTGTAGAACAGGAATTGTAGTCCAGAAACAAGCGAGGGTCAGTTGATCAGCAAACAACGCAACAAAAGGGAAACGTTGAAACGAGGTCAAGCCTAAATGTAAACACGGGTCATACACTGGAAGTCCGGCTGAAACCAAACAGCTCAGTAAAGTTAGACGCAGGGTACTAGACGATACTTCGCGAAGTGTAGAAATGAGAGCTGAGTTTATATAGATGAGCTGGTAATTGGTTGATGAGAGACCAGTGGTGTTATTAATAGTCAGGTGATAGAGTGCGCTGTGACTCTTGGGACTTGTCGTCCGGAGCGACCATGTTTGGAGGCTGCTCCAAACTCGTGTTTTCAGCATCGTTACTGACATGGATTTTATGTGATTTATTAACAGAGTTGAGAAGAACATTGGGACAGATTTAAAAAAAAAAATTTATCACTGAAATTTCACATAGTACAGAAAATAGATTTTCTATGCGGGGCGGCACGGTGGTGTAGTGGTTAGCGCTGTCGCCTCACAGCAAGAAGGTCCTGGGTTCGAGCCCCGGGGCCGGCGAGGGCCTTTCTGTGCGGAGTTTGCATGTTCTCCCCGTGTCCGCGTGGGTTTCCTCCGGGTGCTCTGGTTTCCCCCACAGTCCAAAGACATGCAGGTTAGGTTAACTGGTGACTCTAAATTGACCGTAGGTGTGAATGTGAGTGTGAATGGTTGTCTGTGTCTATGTGTCAGCCCTGTGATGACCTGGCGACTTGTCCAGGGTGTACCCCGCCTCTCGCCCGTAGTCAGCTGGGATAGGCTCCAGCTTGCCTGCAACCCTGTAGAAGGATAAAGCGGCTAGAGATAATGAGAAGATTTTCTATGCAATTGATTTTATATCAGTTAATAGAATAAGCCCCAAAAACATATTGTTAGACTGAATTACTTCATGAGAAGCCATTAATGACCACCTTAAGAGCACCTACAGTGATAGCAGGAGAGACCAACTCCTGGGAACGTGTGAGGCTCTCATAACTCCACCAGAGCCAACAGCAGACTTCAACCTGAAGGAGCCCAGCCTAAAGGAAGTGGAGGAAGTGGTGAGGAGAGCAAGAGCCAGTTCTGCATCAGGCCCAAGCAGAGTGCCTTACAAGGTCTACAAGAACTGCCCAAAGCTACTGCACCGGCTTTGGAGGGCCTTGAAGGTGATCTGGAGAAGAGGGAAGATCTCCCAGTTGTGGAGATATGCGGAAGGGGTGTTTATTCCAAAAGAGGAGACATGTGAGAAGGTTGATCAGTTTCGGATCATCTCTCTGCTCAGTGTAGAGAGCAAGATCTTCAGTGTGCTGGCCAAGAGACTCACCAACTTCCTGCTGAACAACAATTACATTGACACCTCGGTACAGAAGGGAGGCATACCAGGTGTTGCGGGCTGCCTAGAGCACACAGGTGTGGTGACTCAGCTCATCATGGAGGTGAGAGAGGGCAGAGGGGACCTGGCAGTACTATGCCTGGATCTCACCAACGCCTACAGTTCAATACCGCATAAGCTGATAGGAGTGACACTTGACAAGCACCACGTTCCACAGAAGGTGCAACATCTCATCTTGGACTACAACAGAAAGTTCAGCCTGAGGGTATTTGCTGGTCTTACAACATATGACTGGCACCAGCTAGAAGTGGGGATAATCACTGGCTGCACCATCTCAGTGACCCTGTTCACCTTAGCAATGAACTTGCTGGTCAAGTCAGCGGAACCAGAGTGTCGAGGCCCTCTCAGCAAGTCAGGCATGACAGTCGCCCATAAGAGCCTTCATGAACGACATCACAGTAACAACAACAGCTGTGCCCGGAGCCAGGTGGATCCTTCAGGGGTTGGCGAAGCTCATGTCCTGGGCCTGCATGAGCTTCAAACCCACCAAATCCCATTCTTTGGTCCTGAAAAAAGGGAAGGTCATGGATAGATTCTGCTTCAGGCTGGAAGAAGACCAGATTCTGTCAGTTACGGAAAAAAACAGTGAAAAGCCTCGGGAAGTCTTCAACTGTAGCCTGAAGAATACAGATTCCATCAAGGCAACCAACGCCAACCTGGAGGGATGGTTGAAGGTGGTAGACAAGTCTGGTCTCCCTGGGTGATTCAAGGCATGGGTCTACCAGCACGGGATCCTCCCAAGAATCCTCTGGCCCTTGCTCATCTACAAGGTACCTATGACTGCAGTAGAGGGATTTGAGCACAAGGTGAGCAGCTATCTCTGCAGGTGGCTAGGTTTGCCATGCAGCCTGTGCAGCATTGCTATGTACAGAAACACCAATAAGGTCAGGCTCCCTCGCAGCTCAGTCAGGGAGGAGTTCATCGTGGCTCGAGCAAGAGAACATCTGCAGTACACCAGATCAGGAGACAGCAAAGTAACCGGGGCAGGGATTGTTGTAAAGACAGGGAGGAAGTGGAAGGCAGGTGAGGCAGTGCAACAGGCAGAAGATCCTTTTTGGGAGCGTGGCTCGTGGCAGAGCTGGGCTTGGATGTTTTCCATTGACCCAATTTAACACCACCAGTGAGAAAGAGAGGCAAATGTTGGTTCAGGAAAAGGTGTGCTCCGCAGTGGAGGAAGAAAGAATGACTAGTGCCGTGGCAATGAGACAGCAGGGTGCCTAGATGAGGTGGGAACAGGTGATGGAGCAGAATGTCACCTGGCAGGACATCTGGAAGTGGAACACCCAGAGGATCAAGGTTCTGATCCAGGGGGTTGACGATGTCCTCCCCAGCCCTTCCAACCTGTTCAAATGGGGCAAGGTTGAAACACCAGCTTGTCCACTTTGCTCTAAAACTGAGACCCTTGAGCACATCCTAAGCAGCTGCGCCAAGACACTGGGAGAAGGTTGCTATCATTGGAGACACGACTAGGTCCTCAAATCCATCGCCGAGGCAATCAGCAAGGGGATTAGTGATGGCAGGCATACCAACACCACAGCCAGAACTATCCAGTTCGTGAAGGCAGGTGAGCAGCTAAAGAACAGACCCAAGAACTGCCCAGGAGGTCTGCTTTCCACAGCACGAGACTGGGTGATGTCAGTCAACATAGAAAGGCAGCTGAAGATTCCAGCTTTTATCACCCAGACCGCGCTGAGACCAGACATCATTCTTGGTGTCAAATGCCACGAGACAGCTGATCCTCTTGGAGCTGACCGTGCCCTGGGAAGAGAGGATGGAGGAGGCACAGGAGAGGAAGAGGACAAAATATCAGGAGCTTGTGGAGGATTGTCACAGGAACGGGTGGAGGACCAGGTGCATGCCAGTGGAGGTGAGCTGTCTGGGGTTTGCAGGCCATTCCCTCAGTAAGGCCTATGGAATCCTGGGGATCATGGGTCAAAGCAGGAGAAGGGCCATTAACAATAACGTGGAGGCGGCAGAAAAGGCATCCAGATGGTTCTGGCTGAAGCGGGGCGACAAGTGGGGGTCGTAGTATGCCATTTGGACACAGACCGGGGCTTGATCAACCCCGGTTGGGTCACCTGGCTGAGGGTGTTTGTTGTAAGACCCGAGGTATCAAAGGTATTCAAGATGTATTCGCATTCTGATTCATTCTAGGCCTCATTTTTTAAATCAATCATTTAGTAAGGTTGTGTGTACTGTAAATGTTTTTGTAGGCTAAACCAAATTAAAACTAGAAGAGCACTCAGTAGAGTCCGTACCTCTGCCAAGCCACATATCAACATCACAATCAAATCACTTGAAGCTCCGATAACAATAAAGCTGTCCACCAAATTTCATCCAAATCCGTTCACTACTTTTTGAGTTACATTGGGAACAGACAAAAGAAGCCTGGATCCACATACATATCCAGATTTGCATTAAAATCTAATCAGTTGTTCCTTGGCCCATGGCTCACCTTTCCACCAAATTTCATCCAATTCCATTCACTATTTTTAGTTACATTGGAAACAGTTAAACCAATGTAGGCGAAAACATAACCTCCTCCAACAAAGTTGGCGGAGGTAAAAAAAAAAAAATTCCTGCCAGATTTACAAGCATTTCAGTAACACTGATTTTCTTTGTACTGATAAGCTAGAGGACAAAACTTGGTGTGTAATAGAATACAAACAGCCAGCAATTTCAACTTAATAATCAGTATATAAACTTGGAAGTAACTCATCACCAATTACTTGATTTGAAGCCAGTTACCTGAGGTTCAATTTAAAGAATTAGACACCCCCCCCCCAATGAACTGGATTTTCATGAGTTCCACATTTCTGAGAACAATCACGTTTTAATTCGGATCAATTTGATCAAACGGTTTAACTTGTCTTTGTTGTGTATATATGTAGGCGGAGCATCTGAGTGGGCGTAGCCAGCCACTGATCGATCATGATTCAGAGGAGACTGAGGTTCTGGAGGAGAGGCATCTGGAGACAGAGAACCTGCTGCCACCACCTTCATCTGAGCTGCTGGTACACACTTTCTCCTTCCCTGTTATCTGAGTGGTACAGTTACCTTTGAAGAATAGATCGTCACATCAAAAAATTACATTAATCATGTTTAAAAAGTAAACAATCAATAAATTAAGATGTAGTCATATAGTAGAGGAAGTACAACCCCAATTACAAAAAAAAATTGGGATACTGTGTAAAACAAATAAAAACAGAATATGATGATTTGCAAATCATGGAAACCCTATATTTCATTGAAAATAGTACAAAGACAACATATCAGATGTTTAAACTGAGAAATTTCATTGTTTGTTGAAAAATATATGCTCATTTTGAATTTGATGTCAGCAACACGTTTCAGAAAAGTTAGGACAGGGGCAACAAAAGACCGAAAAAGGTATGTCATGCTAAAAAAAAAAAAAAGAAGCTAATTAGGTTAATTGGCAACAGGTCAGTAAGATGATTGGGTATAAAAAGAGCATCCCAGAGAGTCTGAGTCTCTCAGAAGTAAAGATGGAGAGGGGTTCACCGCTCTGTGAAAGGCTGCATGGGCAAACAGTGCAACAATTTAAGAATAACATTCCTCAATATAAAACTGCAAAGAATTTGGGGATCACATCATCTCATTCTCATCTCATTATCTCTAGCCGCTTTATCCTTCTACAGGGTCGCAGGCAAGCTGGAGCCTATCTCAGCTGACTACAGGCGAAAGGCAGGGTACACCCTGGACAAGTCGCCAGGTCATCACAGGGCTGACACATAGACACAGACAACCATTCACACTCACATTCACACCTACGGTCAATTTAGAGTCACCAGTTAACCTAACCTGCATGTCTTTGGACTGTGGGGGAAACCGGAGCACCCGGAGGAAACCCACACGGACACAGGGAGAACATGCAAACTCCACACAGAAAGGCCCTTGCCGGCCACGGGGCTCGAACCCGGACCTTCTTGCTGTGAGGCGACAGCGCTAACCACTACACCACCGTGCCGCCGATCACATCATCTATGGTCCATAATATCATTAAAAGACTCAGAGAATCTGGAGGAATCTCTGTATGCAAGACACAAGGGTAAAAACTGACATCGGATGCCTGTGATCTTCAGGCCCTCAGGAGACACTGCATTAAAAGCAGACACGTGTCTGTAGTGGATATCACTGTATGGGCTCAGGAACACTTCAGAAAACCATCGTCTGTGAAAACAGTTCATTACTGCATCCACAAATGTAAGTTAAAACCAGATATAAACAATATCCAGAAACACCGCCACCTTCTCTGGGCCCGAGTTCTTTTACGATGGACTGAGCCGAAGTGGAAAATTGTCCCGAGGTCTGACAAATCAAAAGTAGAAATTATTTTTAGAAATCATGGACAAAATGTCCTCCAGGCTAAAGAGGAGAGATACCATCTGGTTTGTTATCAGTGCACAGTTCAAAAGCCAGCATCTTTGATGGTATGAGGGGGCATTAGTGCACATGAGATGGGTAGCTTGTACATCTGGGAAGGCGTCAATGCTGAATGATATATACACGTTTCAGAGCAATATGCTGTTATCCAGACAAAATCTTTCTCAGGCAAGGCCTTCCTTCTTTCAGCAAGACAAAACCGCTTTCTGCACATATTAAAACTGCATGGCTCTGTAGTAAGAGTCTGGGTGCTAAACTGGTCTGCCTGTAGTCCAGACCTGTCTCCCATTTAAAACATTTGCTGCATTATGATGCACAAAATATGACAAAGGAGACCCTGAACTGTTGAGTAACTGAATTTGTATGTCAGGCAAGAATGCGACAACATTTCACTGTCAAAACTGCAGCAATTGGTCTCCTCAGTTCCCAAATGTTTACAGAGTGTTGTTAAAAGTAGAGGTGATGCAACACAGTGGTAAACATGCCCCTGTACCAACTTTTCTAAAATGTGTTGCTGACATCAAATGTTTCAATATGCTGTCTTTGTCCTATTTTCAATGAAATATCGGATTTCCATGTTTTGCGAATCTTCACATTCTGTTTTTATTTACAGTTTACACAGCGTCCCAACTTTTTTGGAATTGGGGTTGTACAAATACAAGTTTCTAACTTTGACTCAGTTTTTAATTCGGCATGTAATTTGTTTCTTGTGATAAATGAAGGTATCTCCAACCTCCAAGAGGCAGAGCATCCTGTTCCGGATGGTGCGTCCCATCTCCGTGGCCTTTGGTAGGGTATGGAACTGTACACAATAAAGTGTCTACTAATTCACACTTGTTTCTGTTATTCATTCCAGGGTTTTTACTGAAAATGCATAGTTTACTAAACTACCAAGTCCATCATTCATTTACATAATGTTAATTAATCTGTTTAGTTTGTTTTTTGGTTATTTGTTTTTTCGGTTTGTCCGTCAGAGCTAGAGTTTGATTTGGATAAAGCACTGGAGCATGTGCCCATTCACATGGAAGACCCGCCCCTTCTTCCACCTCCTGAACCTGTGGAGGCAGAGATAGAGAGTCCCGAGAGTGTGTGTTTCATTGATCTACCAGAAACCGATAGCCCCAAACTGCAGCACATGACCAAACTCCGCCCACGCAAGATGAGGCGCAACACCAAACCAAGAAAAGCAGCTGTGAGAGTTGCAGAACACACACACACCACGTGCGCACGCACACATTCTGTTTGCGTCTTTGTCTTTTAATTAGTGTCATGTTCTTATCCTGGTTTCTACTTTTTTTTAGAGCACTCTTGCAGCAGACATGGTGCAGATGGAGTTTGTTGGGAAAGTGGATGAGGGCCTGGACGATTTCTTTGCTAAAAAAATCACAAAGATTGGCATCAAGTAAGACAAAAAAAAAACCTTTTTGTCCTTTTTCTGTTTTTCAGATGTTTATAACTTATTAACCATATTAGTGCTCACTATATAAGAAAGTTAAACCAGTGAGCATGGCTTCGAGCAGGATGCAGGGTGTGTCTTTGTGTAGGACATATACAGCAAGTGTGTCTTTGTGTATGTCATGCGGGCATCTCTTTGAGTCTGACACATTTGTATGTCTTGAAGTAGGAAATATAAATGTGTCTTCGAGTAGACCATATGGGTGTGTCTTTGAGTAGGACATATGAGTGTGTCTTTGAATCTGACATTTGTGTGTCTTGAAGGAGGATATATAAATGTCTTTGATTAGGACACATGGGTGTGTCTTTGAGTGGGATGTATGGGTGAATCTTGGAATAGTACATATGAGCATGTCTTGGAGTAGGACATACAGTATAAATGTGTCCTTTGAGTGGGATATATAGATATCTTTGAGTAGGACACATTTGTGTCTTGAACTAGGAGATATAAATGTATATTTGAGTAGGACACGTGGGTGTCTGAGTATGACATATCTTTGAGTCGGACACATGGGTGTGTCTTGGAATAGGGCATATAAATGTGTCTGAGTAGGACACATGGACATCTCTTTGAGGAGGACATATGGGTGTCTGAGTACGACTATGGGTGTGTCTTTGAGGAGGACATACAAGTGTGTCTGCCTAGGACATGTGGGTATGTCTTTGAGTCTGACACATTTGTCTGTCTTGAAGGAGGATATATAAATGTCTTTGATTAGGACACATGGGTGTGTCTTTGAGTAGGACATATGGGCATGTCTTTGAGTGGGATGTATGGGTGAATCTTGGAATAGTACATATGAGCATGTCTTGGAGTAGGACATACAGTATAAATGTGTCCTTTGAGTGGGATATATAGATATCTTTGAGTAGGACACATTTGTGTCTTGAACTAGGAGACATAAATGTATATTTGAGTAGGACACGTGGGTGTCTGAGTATGACATATCTTTGAGTCGGACACATGGGCGTGTCTTGGAATAGGACATATAAATGTGTCTGAGTAGGACACATGGGCGTCTCTTTGAGGAGGACATATGGGTGTGTCTTTGAGGAGGACATATAAGTGTGTCTGCCTAGGACATGTGGGTGTGTCTTTGAGTATGACATATAGGTGCGTCTGCGTAGGACATATGGGTGAGTCTTTGAGTCGGACACATTTGTGTGTCTTGAAGTAGGATATATAAATGTGTCTTTCAGTAGGACACATGGGCGTGTCTTGGAGTAGGACATATGGGTGTGTCTTTTATATATTATCCCAAAGACTCATCTGTCAGATGTCTATAAGTAGCCAGCTTGGCCTCAAAAGTAGTCTTATGGACACTGGACATTTCCTCAGTTATTGTCCAGTAAGTTTTTGTAAAGCTCGCCAGCATTACCAGTAAAAATGATAAACGTATGTGAATGTGACTTAAAATTTAGCACAAAAATTTGATCAGGTTAGCTCTTCTTGGCTAACTACAGTTAGCAGTGATGTTTCTGGCTATTAACGAATATTACTTTGAATTTCTAAGAATCCTCTCAAGTTAGTTTCATTTAGCTAGCTACCAAGAGTTAGCAGTGAACATTATGAACATGTAAGAGATCTGCTTCTGAAGAAGTGAAGAAAAAAAAAATTCTGTTTCAAGTTATTCCATGCTTGTGACCTGGCTCGTTAGCTAGCATAGCAGTGAATCTTTATTTCTGTAGCAGCTGTCTTGGTATATAATATATTGAATGTAATATGATCCTTTCTCTCTCAGGCGTTCCTCTGTAAAAGACGGTGGTCCGGAAGGGGAGAAGAAGCGGGAATCTTGCATGAGTGGCTTCTTCAACCTCATTAAATCACGCACCTCCTTGAAATCTCCACCCACCAGCCCACACACACCAACTCCTGTACCAACAAATGCCACCATGCCATCTACCACTGAATCTAATAACGTCGAATTCATAAAACCTGTGATGAAAATCCCCATCCCAGAACACACTCAAGAACCAATCAAGACTCAGGTACTGGAGAAAGTTGAATCATGTGAAGCTGTTGATGCATCCATGACCTCTGTGAGTAGAAGTAATACAGAGGAGGGCAAGAAGCGGGAGGGGCCGCACGGGGGGCGAATCCTAGGGGTTCAGGTGATGGGGAACGAGTTCCTGGCACAGCTGCGGGCAAAACAGAAGATGAAAGAGAAAGTGAGTTAAACCAACAACTAAGCCTTCGTGAAAATTTAGTTTTGAGTGTACTCAGTTTTGCACTCCCTTTCTTATGGTCTCATGGTTTATTTTATTTCTTTGAGGTTTATTTTGTCTCTTTATTTTAATCACACAGGCAAGTGAATTGTCATCTGCGAACAAAGCCGAATCCAAACACGGTTAGTGGGTTTGTAGCACATTCAGGACAGCAGCTATACACATTATGCTTTTACATCCAGGATGTGGATCAGGATGTGGTTGCATTTCCTTTTCTCACCAGCTGATGACGACAGTGCACCTGGAGAGAAGGCAGCACAGAAAGAGCACCACCCAGAGGTTGTGTCGAAATCTCCTTCTTCTCCCAGTGTCCTGAAACCGACTTCTCCTGCTTCAGTGCACCCACCTGAAGCGAAACACACCCTTTCAGCTACACACACCGGCCTCAAAGCCTCACTCAGCTCACCATCCAGCAACCATGAATCCACCCCGAGCAGCCCCCCAGAGCACCACCCGAGCCAGGAGCACATTCCTCGCAGCCCCCTGAGCAGCTCCAGCACATCGGACAGTGAGTTCAAAACACTAACATGGACAGATTTTATGTTTCCCAGATCATTTTAGTAGTGGTACGTGAAAGTGCTTGATTTTGATCTTAAAAAGTTCAACTACTAGAAGAGATCCGCAAGTTCAACTACTAGAAGAGAAAGTTATTGGTGATTAGACTAATATTCACTGAAAAAATAATCCTTTGGAAAATTATCCATCGTTTTTTGGCACAAACAAATACAGTGGCTTGCAAACCATAACTAGATAGAGACTGTGACTCAAGTCACAGTAATTTGCGCTAGCTGACCTTTGTCAGTTAAAGGTCAAGGTGAAGGTCATTTCTCATCTCATCTCTAGCCGCTTTATCCTGTTCTACAGGGTCGCAGGCAAGCTGGAGCCTATCCCAGCTGACTACGGGTGAAAGGCGGGGTACACCCTGGACAAGTCGCCAGGTCATCACAGGGCTGACACATAGACACAGACAACCATTCACACTCACATTCACACCTACGGTCAATTTAGAGTCACCAGTTAACCTAACCTGCATGTCTTTGGACTGTGGGGAAAACCGGAGCACCCGGAGGAAACCCACGCGGACACGGGGAGAACATGCAAACTCCACACAGAAAGGCCCTCGCCGGCCACAGGGCTCGAACCCGGACCTTCTTGCTGTGAGGCGACAGCGCTAACCACTACACCACCGTGCTGCCCTGAAGGTCATTTTGCTGAACAAAATGTTAAAAAACTGATGGAAAAAAAATCATGAAAATTGATAGTTATAAGTGATGGGGGGGAAAAATTCCAGATCAGCAACATAAGTTATAGCAACGTAATTCAGCCCAGAGGTGGTATTCTTGTAAAATTTGGCCCTTGTCAGAGTCACTCAGATCCTTACACTTGCCCATTTTTCCTGCTTCCAGCACATCAACTTCAAGAACTGACCGTTCTCTTGCTGCCTAATACACTTGTGTTCAAAATAATAGCAGTACAACACGACTAACCAGATCAGTCACTGTTTTTGGTGGAAATTATATTACTACATGGCAAATAATTTACCAGTAGGTGTAGTAGAGTCATAGAAAACCAACAGACTCAACATTCATATGCATGCTCCTGAGTCTGTGTAATCGAATAATTAAGTGAAAGGGACGTGTTCAAAATAATAGCAGTGTGGAGTTTAATTAGTGAGATCATTCATTCTGTGAAAAAACAGATGTCAGTCAGGTGGCCCTAATTTAAGGATGAAGCCAGCACATGTTGTACATCCATTTCTCTCTGAAAACCTGAGAAACATGGGTCGTTCCAGACATTGTTCAGAAGAACAGCGTGCTTTGATTAAAACGTTGATTGGAGAGGGGAAAACGTATACTGTAAAGTGCAGAAAATGATGGGCTGCTCAGCTAAAATGATCTCCAGTGCTTTAAAATGGACAGCAAAGCCAGAGAGACGTGGAAGAAAACAGACTACCATTCGAATGGATCGAAGAATAGCCAGAATGGCAAAGACTCAGCCAATGATCAGCTCCAGGGTGATCAAAGACGGTCTGAAGTTACCTGTGAGTACTGTGACAATTAGAAGACGCCTGTGTGAAGCTAATCTATCGGCAAGAAGCTCCCGCAAAGTTCCACTGTTAAAAAAAAGACATGCTGAAGAGGATACAATTTGCCAAAGAACACATCGACTGGCCTAAAGAGAAATGGAAAAACATTTTGTGGACTGATGAAAGTAAAATTGTTCTTTTTGGGTCCAAGAGCCGCAGACAGTTTTTCATACGACCCCCCAAACACTGAATTCAAGCCACAGTACACTCTGAAGACAGTGAAGCATGGTGGTGCAAGCATCATGATATGGGAATGTTTCTCTTACTGTGGTGTCGGGCCCATTTATCGCATACCAGGGATCATGGATCCGTTTACATATATCAAAATACTTGAGGAGGTCATGTTGCCTTATGCTGAAGAGGAAATGCCCTTGAAATGGGTGTTTCAACAAGACAACGACCCCAAACACACCAGTAAGCAAGCAGCATCAGGGTTCAAGACCAACAAAATGAAAGTTATGGAGTGGCCAGCCCAATCCCCGGACCTTAATCCGATAGAAAACTTGTGGGGTGACATCAAAAATGCTGTTTCTGAGGCAAAACCAAGAAATGCAGAGGAATTGTGGAATGTTGTCAAATCATCCTGGGCTGGAATACCTGCTCACAGGTGCCAGAAGTTCTCAGAAACCGTGGTTATACAACTAAATATTAGTTTAGTGATTCACAGGAATACTAAATCCTTAAGATTTTTTCAGTTTATACAGTAAATATTTGGAGTTTGTAATGAAAAATGCAGACACTGCTATTTTTTGAACAGCCCAATGTTCATTTTTCTTCATTTTCTGTAAAGTAATTAAAATATTGATACATTTTTCTTCATGTTTTGATGTAGAATATAATGTGCATTGTTCCCAATGCATGGAAATAAAAACTATTATAAGGATTTTGAGCTTTACTCACGTTTTTAAACACACTGCTATTATTTTGAACACAACTGTATATCCCACCCCTCGACAGATGCCACTGTAATGAGATAATCAATGTTCACTTCACCTGTCAGTGGTGATTGGTGTATATGTATGCAGCTACCAATTTAGCATTGTACAAACTGCAGAACTAAAGTCATTTTGTATACCGTAAATGCAGCTCCAGTTCAGAACTTCAGAATCATACATCAGACACAAACCACGTCTTGGATGATTGAACATACAGTATTTCCAATAAAAGGAAAATTGTACACATATTTTTATGTCAGCCCATCAACAAATCCAATAGATTTTGCTTATTAAAACAAAGGTGCATTGTGAACTTGGTGACCATTGCTGTGTGATTACCATCTATTACTTCTTGAGTTACTTATTTACAATGTCTGTGAAGATTTTCAGTTATCCGGGTCATTCTGAAATGTTTCGTGGTAGTACATTTCAGGAGCTCGACTTGTCTAATAATGTTTACATTTTTTATACGATATAAATTTCACACTCTCCCACTATTCAGTAGACCTGATGAAGCTCCTCAGATGAAAGCATCTTCAAGAGTCCACTGTGATAGACTAGACCTTATAGTTGGTTGATAGTTGGTTGAAGACCAAGATGAACTGATTAAACAAGTGTAATCAGGTGTAGCTCCCACTTGGTTGGAATGAAAGTCTGTAGCCACACTGGCCCTTTGTGGATAAGATTGAACACCCCTGGACTAGACCCTTCCTGCAACTAGATACTTATTATTCTGCTTTCTGGCTTCTTAGATGATGTCTCTGGACACCTCGGTGCTGTCTGCGATACCAAACAATCTGCAACGGCTCAACACCAGACGGAAGAGTCCTCTAAAATGGAGAAAGATGAGCATATATGTGTCTCTCCTGGCTCACCTAATATAGGTAACTTAATAAACAATTTTTCTCTTTATTTGTCTTCCTGTTTATGAGCAATTCCAGCGTTATGGACGTGACACTTGAACTCAAAATGGCAACAAATGACCCAGTGCATGTTTTATTGTCTCCCAGTATTTAAACAGGTGTTGCATATTTTAAGGCTGTACCATACTGGAGAAGTGATAGAACAAGAACAATTCCCATAGTACATCTAGGGCATCCCAGAAAATGCCAATAAAAGATGCGTTATGGATGTGACAGAAAAAGTATCACTTTTCTTGGGTGACTGTACATTTTTATCAAACTCTGTGAAATTGTAAACCTAATGTCGAAATGGAGATATCCATTTGATAAAGGGGTCCAAGGTGAATATTAAAAAATCTTTGTTTAAAATATTTTGTATTTCATGCAGAGTTTCGGAAGGAAAAGTCAGCGTTATGGATGTGACGAAATTCCGTTATGGATGTGACGCGTCTGAAATAGACATGGCGTATGTTTAGAAAATCAGCAATTTAACCACCATAACCCTTTGAAAAACTCTCTAAATATCAGCTAAAACTATCAAAGTTCTTAAATAATATTTAGGATGGCTATTGTTTTGCTGTTTTGTGGATTTTTTCATACATTTCTGTGGCTTGTGGCAATAATATAGAATTGTACATGATCAAAGTTATTCGTGTCATTAGCTAAAGTAGTGAAGGCGAAGGGAACAATTCTTGTGACAAATTGGTTCAACTTATTCACATCTGTAAAATACAGGCCTAGGTGATATCTCTGGGAGTGGTTTTGATGTATTACATGTTGCTTTATTTTTGCATGGTGAGGTTGACATTTACATGGAATTGCCCTTATCAGTAATGAGTCAGGAATAAATCACAAAGGGGATTATTTTCCACAGCAGTTAGGTGCCCTTAATCCCGATCAGTTTACACGGATTTATTACAGCCATGTGATAGTGCAGACCGTATCCTTTATTCTGTTTTTCATGCTCAGTGTGGTTCTCTTGAAGGTTGACTCAATGGGGCATGTCTTACCCTAGAGCTTATACACCGATCAGCCATGACATTAAAACCACTGACAGGTGAAGTGAATAACATTGATCATCTCATTACAGTGGCACCTGTCGATAGGTGGGATATATTAGGCAGCAGGAGAACAGTCAGTTCTTGAAGCTGATGTGTTGGAAGCAGGAAAAATGGGCAAGCGTAAGGATCTGATGTCCCTTTTCCACCAAAGCAGTTCCAGGGCTGGTTCGGGGCCAGTGCTTAGTTTGGAACCGGGTTTTCTGTTTCCACTGACAAAGAACTGGCTCTGGGGCCAGAAAAAACGGTTCCAGGCTAGCACCAATTCTCTGCTGGGCCAGAGGAAAGAACTGCTTATGTCAGCGGGGGGCGGAGTTGTTAAGACCAACAACAATAAAAAGACCGCGAAAGATCTCCATTTTTAAGCGACGAGAAGCAGCAGCTGTACAAACGCGAAGTCATCCATTATTATTGTTGTTGTTGCTGCTTCTTCCGTGTTGTTTTTGCTTCGATATTCGTGCCAAGGTTTATGCAAACGTAGCGACGTAACTGATGTATACAGCGACGTAATGACGTGGCTCCCCTTAGCACTGCGAGCTATGGAAAAGCAAACTGATTCTCAGCTGGCTCGCAAGTTGAACAAGTTGTGAACCAGCACCAGCACTGGCCCCGAACCAGCCCTGGAACTGATTTGGTGGAAAAGGGGTATGAGTGACTTTGACAAGGGCCAAATTGTGATGGCGAAATGACTGGGTCCAGGGACCGATGCAACTGATGCACATGCATCAGTCAGAAATGCAGAGGTGGACAAAGTACCCAAGTTTATTACTTAAGTCAAAGTACAGATCCTACTGGTTAAATGTTACTCCGATACAAGTGAATGTTATACAGTCAAATTTTTACTTATGTTAATGTACTGAAGTACTTGCTTTTAAAAATACTTAAATATTAAAAGTACATTTTCTGTCAACACATTGTTGTATTATTGCCACAACGCTAAACCCTAATGCCTCTGAAGCGACTGACTGGATTTACTGACTAGCTTGTAGAACCTGTAGCGCTGAAGCTCCACCTGACATGCTAGCAAACTCTTTTCAAACTCGAAATCATATTGGGTAGCTAACTTTACTAGAAAAGAAAGATTTCTACATTCTGTTTATTTGGCAAGATTATGCTAAAACATTTCTGAAAAGACTTCAGATAAGTTAACATTATTCATGTTAGCATAACTCCGTTTCTACATGTTAACTAACAGTGTCCACGTTAACTAGCTATATGTTAATGTTAGCCGTGGACAAGGTGATGGCAACTTGGCGGGCAAATCCATAGAAAGTCATTTGACTCACTAGACTGCATAGCTATGTTTGCAATGTTATCGCTAGCTCTAAAAAGCACAGACAACATCATTGCAAGCTTTTTCTTGGAATAAAACGTTTACATACCTCAGTATGTTTCCGCAGGTCGGATGGCGAGTTTTTGTAGGCCGTGATGTGGTTCGTTTTCGGCAAACAAAGCAAACATTTAAAATGAAACGAATCTTTAATCCTTTCAGAAAACTGAAACATGGGTTCTAGGTAAAGCCATGGATGTGTGCATACTCCAGAAAAACCGCCTCCTTCTGTTCTGCCATCAAGTTATGGACGTGACGTGATCCTAGTGATTACTGATAGGCTGTCTCAGGGTCACCTGAGAAAAAAACAATCACATTTTAGAAAAGAAAACAAAACACATCCACTTTCAAAACTGCTTCATAGTAATGAGTAACGAGGACCTTGATAGAAATGTAGTGGAGTGAAAAGTACGATATTTGCCTTTCAAATGTAGTGAAGTTAAAGTCATCTCATTCATCTCATCTCATTATCTGTAGCCGCTTTATCCTTCTACAGGGTCGCAGGCAAGCTGGAGCCTATCCCAGCTGACTACGGGCGAAAGGCAGGGTACACCCTGGACAAGTCGCCAGGTCATCACAGGGCTGACACATAGACACAGACAACCATTCACACTCACATTCACACCTACGGTCAATTTAGAGTCACCAGTTAACCTAACCTGCATGTCTTTGG
The DNA here is from genome assembly GCF_027579695.1 of Neoarius graeffei. NCBI lineage: Eukaryota > Metazoa > Chordata > Actinopteri > Siluriformes > Ariidae > Neoarius > Neoarius graeffei. Next base: position 105,576,403 of record NC_083570.1, read on the forward strand.
ACTGTGGGGGAAACCGGAGCACCCGGAGGAAACCCACGCGGACACGGGGAGAACATGCAAACTCCACACAGAAAGGCCCTCGCCGGCCACGGGGCTCGAACCCGGACCTTCTTGCTGTGAGGCGACAGCGCTAACCACTACACCACCGTGCCGCCAAGTTAAAGTCATAAGTTTCAAAAAAAAATTTTACTCAAGTAAAGTACAGATACTCAAAAAGTGTACTTAAGTACAGTACTCAAGTAAATGTACTTTATTTTCCACCTCTGCAGAAATATACTGTATGTACACCACTTGGCATCGGTCACAGGGCATTTGTTTACTTTACAGCTAGCCGGTTACATAGGTTATAGCCACGCTCAACCAACAGACCAATGGTTCAAAATCTGACCACCTGTGGTAAGTGTTGAGGCTTACCTGACCTAATTACCTGTATTACCACTACACCACCGGGCGGCATGGTGGTGTAGTGGTTAGCACGGTCGCCTCACAGAAAGAAGGTTCCGGGTTGGAACCCAGCAGCTGGCGAGGGCCTTTCTGTGTGGAGTTTGCATGTTCTCCCCGTGTCTGCGTGGGTTTCCTCCGGGTGCTCCAGTTTCCCCCACAGTCCAAAGACATGCAGTTAGGTTGACGTGGGGGGCCTTGGGCTGAGGTGCCCTTGAGCAAGGTACCTGACCTCTGACTGCTCCCCGGGTGCTTTGGTGTGGCTGCCCACTGCTCTGAGTGTGTGCACGCATGTGTTCACTGCTTCAGATGGGTTAAATGCAGAGGATTAATTTCACTGTGCTTGAAGTATGTATGTGACGAATAAAGGTTTCTTTTTTTTCTTTAAAAATTTTTTTTTCATGATGCTTTGTATAGCATGACCAGAGACGAAGACTCTAGGTCAAGCCAATAAAATGCTCCAGAAAGAGGTCAAAATTCTTCATAAATAATGGGTCGAGCCGCGGTCGTAGCAGGCTGTGCCAGGGCTGTTTTGAGAGGTCTCAGGGAGAGGGAGGTGCCTGTAAAGGTTGCCAGGGCTAGGACTTTCAGTGGCCGAGTTATGAATTTTTAAATCCTGGCGTGTACGTGTGGATGGAGCCAGGGCTTATATTAGAGTTTTCAGTGAGCCGCGCTCACGCGGGGCTTCGTGGCCAAATAGCGGGCTGAGCCATGGTCATAGCGGGCTGTGTCTGCCCTCTTCGGAAAGGGCTTGGCGTGCTCTATGCCCCTGTGAAAATCCTTAGCGATCTGGTAAAATTAGTAAAAATATTTCTGCAAATGTGCATTTGTCAGTTTATTGGGTTGATTCCGTCCCTGCCAAAATGACACCCAAAATGTGGGGTGTTCCTACCAAAAGTGGTCCAAGGAAGGACAACCAGTGAACCGGTGACGGGGTCATGGGGCACAAAGGCTAGCCCATATGATCCAATCCTACAAAAGAGCTACTGTAGCACAAACTACTAAAAAAGTTAACGCTGGCTAAAAGGTTAAAAAGAGTAAACATTAGCGTCGACTTTAAAAATGAAAACATAACCAGAAAGCATTGCATTCAGAAGCTTATTGTTTTTCAAGTCAGGAAAAATGTTCACTTACTTAATGTTTCTGAAAGCTAGTTAGCACCAAGATAGATAATAAGCTTAGTAGTACATTCATTGATGTAATAGAGATGATAAAATACTTATTCTAAAATATCACTCATATTGTTTGAGTTTTTTGGGCGTGTGTTTGTTTTTGGTATTTATACATGATATCTGTAGCCTAGTAAACTAGACCCACCCGCCTAGCGACCAAAAATATTTTTGCCTACGAGTGGGTCTAGCCTCGCACCATATCAACAAAACACCCCGGGCATCAAATCGTGCCCGCCAATCACAACGCAAGGTTTTTGTTTGGATTCTTTGGGCGGGCTTTTGCAGGAGTGACGACAAGGCTGCGCGACGCTGGAGAAAGCGCAACAGGAAAGATGACTACCGCTAGTGAACAGCGCGCGTTTGACTCCTCTTTAGAATCAGTTTTAGAAGAATTAGACTTGGAGTTTTCGTTGAAACATGAGCAGGAAGAGGCTCTCCGCTCATTCCTTTTCAAGAAGGACGTTTTCGCTGTTTTGCCGACCGGCTATGGCAAAAGTCTGATCTACCAGCTGGCTCCGCTCGTAGCCAAAAGGATGGGGTTAGTTTGTGCAGTACGAAGAATTAATAAACAGCTTTGAAACATTACTTTTTGATTGTTTCTTATTTTCCCGTTATTTTAAATTTAAGGGAAATTATTTCACCAAACACCACTAAATAAAAACTCTCAAAAACAGTTTAAGCAAACCCTTGAAAAACACTTGAAAAAAAAATGAGTGTATGTTAAGTATGTGGTACAGACTCCAAACTTCTTAGTATCTAGAACCTGTTTATTAATTAATACGCATTTTGAAAAATTATTTATTTCAAGGCCTCCCCCACTGCTTTCTGTCGCTCTGACTACGTCACAGTCACTGTTGCGCTGATTGGTCAGAGCGTTGGCCTATACGCACAGAGACAGTTTGAAAGACAGCGGGTTGTTCCTCCTACCCGCTTCGGAAATGTCTACGAGCGAGGCCAGACTAAATATTCACATTTAGTCTGGCTTGCCAGGCTATGATATCTGTCTACTTAGCAAGCTACAGTCGATAACTGGCCCAGCAGATAGTTAGCATGTTTTGTAGCTAGCTAGGTAATTAGCAATTCAGTATGACTGCATTGTTCAAGGGAAATTACTGAACATATTATCACAGAAAATCACTTCATTCAGATTGTTCTTAACACTCCTGGTGGTGAAAATGGCTGTTTTTGAGATGTAGAAGATATGTACTTCTGAGTCGAGAACAAACACAAGACGAACTAAAAATGACTGAAGTTGCTTATCTGGTCTCTGACAAGCAATCTTTAATTTTGGGTTCCTGAATAATTAACAGAACCTACACAAATTGGCTTAAATTCTAGCTGATGGTAGTGGTTTAATCCTGTGTGTGAATGTTGTTTTCTTTGCAAGATGTCTTGGTGATGATGATGATGATGGTGGTATTTGTCTCTCAGTAGCAGCAGAGGGCAGTGTGTTTGAGCCAGAATCGTCCACACAGCCATCACACACTGCGGCAGCAGGACAACGCTGCACCCCCCTTCACTCCTCCAGTTCCACCAGTGCTGCTGAAGAGAAAGATGATCAGCAGCACACCGTGTCCCTGCCTGCACAAGGTCTGACCAATCAGTCACCAAATGAACTTTAGAAGATATTTATCTTATCAGTGCATTCTATTAGCCATGGATCATGGTTTTTATATCTTTATAAGCCGGTTGCTGGACACAGACCCCCTGATACAAATTAGTGGGTTTTTTTATTTAAAAAAAAATCATATTTTAAAAATCTTACAATACAGAAAGTAATTTTTTGTTCTACACTAACATCAATAAAAATAAAATTTTCATAGTGAAGATAATGCAGTCTTTTATGCATTCAAATTAAAGTTACATCTGTATACAAATTAACAATAATATAAGTAAAAGAACAAATATAACAGATTAACAAATATTAACATTTAAATGCCATTTCATTCAATGATCATAAATACGTTTAGACTTATTACTGATTGATATATAAAGTTGACTCTTTTTAACCCCTTTTTGATCAACAGGGAACAGGTTCTTTTCTTGTTCACGTACCACATTTTGAACCATTTAGAGCATTTCAACCAAAAATAGATTGGTTCATCATCTGAAAAGTTGGTTCCCAGCTGGAACCAAAATATAGCTGGGGTTTTTTTCAGCATGAACTGTGATGTCATCAGTGGGCGTATCATTAGCTTGGAGAGGAAGTGGAGCGCAGCGATGGAGGATGCAACGGAAAAGGAAACCTCTTCAGAAAAAATAGCCTCAATGAGGCTGTAGCTCATAACGGCCACTGTTGTTGTGTGAGAGTTTGAAATCCGATCAATTCTGTAGGAGTAGCGATTTTTGTGAAATTGCATATGACCCATCTGTTGCCTCATCCATGGCAGGTGGCGCCACCTGGTGAACAATTGTTGTTGGAATATGTCTTTAGAGTCTTCTGGGTGAGCAGTTTACGAACAGTAGTGTTTGGTGTGATGAGTCACTCAAAATTTTCAGACGCCCATAAAATGTTAAATATGACAGGTGGTGCCACCGTCTTGACAACTTTTATACATACCAGCCTGTGGAGCATTCCATATGAGTTTGATCAAAATCTGATCATTCCTGTAGAAGGAGTAACGATTTTCATTAAACTGAACGTGACCCCTCTGTAGCCTCATCCATGGTAGGTGCCGCCACCTGATGAACAATTCTTGTTGGAATGTCTTTAGAGTCTTCTGGGTGAGTTTCAGTGAAAGCATCCCAGCAGTTTATGAAGTCATGTTTAATGTGATGAGTCACCCAAACACTTCAGATGCCCATAAAATCATAAATATGACAGGTGGCACCACTGTCTTGACAACTTTTATGCACACCCACCTGGGAAACATTGTATGGGAGTTTGATCGAAATCCTATCAATCCTGTAGGAGGAGTAGCGATTTTTGTAAATTGTGGATGGACAACGACAAAGGACGGATGACACGTGATCATATAAGCTCATCCAGCCTGGCCTACAGCTGGATGAGCTAATAAAAATTAACCAAAAACAAATATCTGCAATAACAGAACAAAAGCTCATAGGTAATCAATTAACTCCACCATCTTGCTACTACTGTTTACTCCCGTTGTGTATTGTGTAATACTCTCCGTTCATGACACATCCTTTATTACAACGGTTTTGGTCAAAACTGGTGAAAACATGGGCTGGTTCGCTAGCTGGCACCAAGGTTCAAGGAATCTTGAATGGAACCGGTTCAAGAACCTGTTCCCTGTTGGTTGAAAAGGGGTATTTGTGGCACTGAACTGGTACTTAATTTTCTTTGTGTGTGTTTTGTTTGTAGTTGACCTTCTGACTCCTACAGACTCTACTTCCTCCCTTGAAATTCTGGATTCCAGCAGTACTGACATGCAGCTCCAGTCTTCCATTACATTTCAACACAAAGACCCAACACAAGAGGAACTCTCAACCAGCGAGGACGAGAGTGTCGAATAAAAGCTAAACCAAACAGGGTCAAGTTTCCCAAAAGCACCACAGCACAAAGATCACCATTTAATGGTAGAGCAAGCATCACATTGAGTACTTTCTCTCCCAGTTATGATGATCTGAATTTTGCAATGCTTTTGGGAAACTCAGCCCAGAACATTTGTGGACAGTAAACATAAAATTTCCCCAGTTTAGGATAAACACCATACAATCATGCAGTCAAACTGGTGGCACCATAATCAACAATGGACGATAGTACATCACAACAAAACAGGGTGACTGAGTAAAATAAACACCATACTGAAGAAGACAGCAAAGAAAAATAAATGCTAAGCCAACCAGGATAGCAGTTGAGATTAAACACCAAACCAAGCAAGGTGATGCTGGACAACTGGGTAACAGCTTACGTTAAATACAAAACTTGACAGGGGAATAGTTTAGACCGAATACCAATGACGGTGTAGAATAAAAAACAAATA